>NC_044923.1:285993-326517 GCF_003576645.1 Ipomoea triloba | reverse complement strand
TTTTTTTTTTTTTTTTTTTTTTTGCATTTCATTCGCATCGCAAAATAACACTTTTTAAACATAAACCAAACATTTTAATACACGCAAGTAATATTATAACGAAATTCATACTTTACTCTATAATAATGTATTGAGAAAACTCAGAATTTGAGTTTGTATGACAAGTCTAATTAGAGTTGCAAATAAATATAAAGGAGATGACAACAAATTACAGCTTGCTTGCACTTGCAGACATACAAACACACGACAGAAACATACATACATTATATATGTTTCTAAGATGTTATTAATTACTACTTTTAGTATAGCCCTTCAAGGTTGAGACTGGTATCCCCACGGGTTCTGAGATGCCCATTTCCACTGGTCTCTGCACATCTCATCTATGCCATTCTTCGCCCTGCCAACAACCAAAATATAATTCGGTCACGAAAGTTTAAATTAATAGTAAGACTAAGGCTACAGGTTCGGGCTTACTTCCAACCAAGCTCTTTCTCGGCCTTCTGGGTTGATGCATAGACGGCCGTTGCATCCCCTGCTCTTCGCGGGCATAGTTTGATCGGAATTTTCTGAAAAAGAAGAACTAGTTAGAGCCTACATAATGAATGTGGTTAGTTTACCCTAACAGGCCTGGAGAGGAAGAGAGACAGACCTTCCCAGAAGCTTTTTCAAAGGCAGCTACCATTTCCAGGACAGATGTTCCCTCACCAGTTCCCAAGTTGTAAGCAACACAACCTTAACACGCAAATGAAATGTCAGTCACAAGACAAATCTACGCAAATTATAATAGCATTGTTCAGAAAAGATTGATGATGAGCACCTATATTATCTTGTTTGAGAAGTTTGTGAAGAGCAACAACATGGCCATCTGCTAAATCCATAACATGGATATAGTCTCGTATCTGTCACATTAAAAACCAATCCTCAAATAACATTCAAATTTATGGTACCACATTCCAAATGTGGTTAAAGCAAACAGTTTGTACTTACTGCAGTGCCATCAGGGGTGGGATAATCGTAACCATAAACATTTAACTCGGGTAATCGCCCAACAGCTACTTGTTGGATGTAAGGCATGAGATTGTTGGGAATGCCTATTGGATCTTCCCCAAGTTTTCCGCTGGGATGAGCACCAACAGGATTGAAATATCTCAGCAAAATTATTCTCCATTCAGGATCCGCCTTCTGAATATCTCGAGCAATATCTTCAAGAACCAGCTAGTTACAGAAACACACAAAACGTACATTTCCTCAGAATCTCAAACACATTCATTCATTCTCCACTAAACTCACTTTCAACACCAAATAATATACAAACAAACAATTACCTTGGTACGACCATAAGGGTTCATAGCCTTCAATTGAAAATCCTCTAAACATGGAATCTTCTCAGGCTGACCATAAACTGTTGCTGAAGACGAGAAAACCAACTGCATAACCGTGTATCGAATCACTTGTTTTATTAAAAGAATCACACAACAAACATAAACTAGACACTTGCACTATGTTACAACAGGGGTGATGGGAATATGGATGAAATTAATCAGATGATTAGTAAAGATTCTCAGAATATTGATGGATTCAAAAACACCAACTTTAGAATATCAGAAAGCATACAAGAGAGGAACAAACCTTCTTACAATTATACTTTTCCATTACTGAATACAAGGTTATTGATCCAATTAGGTTGTTATCAAAATAACGAAAGGGATGAGCAACACTCTCTCCAACTGCTTTAAGCCCAGCAAAATGGACAACAGCATCAAACCTAAACATTAGCAAACCAGAACAGTACTATTATTCAATCTAAATGCAGCACCAAATCAGAAATTGATTCCAAAACAAACAACATTCAAGAAAAATATATAAAGCCTTAATTAGCCTTAGCTCACACCACATACTTTGTCTGAGAAAACAACTTTTCCAAATCATCCTTGTTTCTGATATCACCCTGCAAGGCATCAGTCAGTAAAACAGATAGGATTCCTAAACATGACAGCAAACTGAAAATCAAAGTATAATGGATACACAATCCAAGCACATCATACATAATTGGCAAAGAATTAATCAGAATTAGCCATGAAATTAAATCACTTCTTTTGAATACCTTCAAAAAAAAAATTATTGGAATTTGAAAACAGAGAATTGACAACCCAACCATGCAACTATGCAACAGAAAAGACACTACAAGATTCTGAGACCATTTAAAGTTTGAATCTTTCAAGCCTGCCCTCAGCTCAATCAAAAGATCCCAAGAGCAAAAGATCCCCACTTTCCCATACTTGTAATATATCAATTTACTGTGTTTACAATTTGCTAAAAAATAATGGGAATTTAGATGAGGTAAAAGAGTGTACCAAACGGAAATGAAGATTCTGGGAGAGCTGGGGTCCAACCAATTCTCTGACCCTTTGAACAGCTTCTTCTACAGCGTTGTGAAGATTATCAATGATCCAAACTATGAAGCCTTCATCAAGAAGCTGAACCACGGTGTGGGTACCTATGAACCCAGCCCCACCAGTCACCAAAACCGTTTCTTGCCGACCCATCACCATTCTCGTTTCTTTTTGTGCGAATTGAGGTTTCTAATCTAATAATCAGTATACGGAGTGTGCGGTTACTTCATGTACTTATAGAGAGTGATTGAGTATGGGGTTGGGAGAGCAGTAATTTAACGGAGGATATGGAAAGTTTGTGAGAGATATGGGTAAGTTTTGCGTATGAGAGAGAGAGAGAATGGGAAAGGCAGAATTTTGAGCATATCAAGGAGACTGTTTCAGTGGATAACCAGAAACGCTGGTGAAAAAGAAGAGACACAAAAACAAACAACAAAAAAAATAAACACTAATCTGGAACATATATTAATTTCGTGCGTGTTATGCGCATGAAGTAAGATGATTCATGATCTTGCTTCAGTATCTTTTGTAGTTTTGTAGATTAGGTGGATACCACATTTATAATTTGTATATGGAGTTAAGAGGGATTATACTCTTCTCCATATATCTTTGTACGTGCTCGGTATTCGGGTAGTAGAATGAAAGGTCTATTTTTAGAGCAGATCTGATTAACGTTGTGTTTTACCTAATCCGAGTCTAGTTAAAAAATGCCTCAACGAGTTGGTAAAATGCTCATTTCACCTAGGACGATATTCTCAAACGTGTGGTAAAATATAACACAGCTTAGCTCGAGAATGTTTGATCATGTCGAGCTCCCAGTATATGTCCCATTCGAATGTTTATGATAGGCACATTTAGTCCTTGAGGGAGGACTTTTGGACTTTTAAATATGACACACCTTAGCTCGGTAATGTTTTATCATAAATTCAGCTACTCGAGATTATATTTAGTGACCACTGACCAATTACATCAGTACTTTGCAGCATTACTATTTTTAATTTTTCAAATATAGTTAATTATTTTCTACTATATTTAGTCTTTTGACAAATTTTTTGTCATATTGTCATTTAAAATATGGTAACAAAAAAGTAATTTCTATATTTGATTTCCTAAATTAATCTAAATTGTTCTAACTATCTTCTCATCCTAAAATGTATTCTCGTTGTATTTCCTAATTTGGGATGATTTATGCTTTTTTAAAATTTGAATTTGATAAAATTTAAGAAATTAAATAATAAAATTACATTTTTATCATGTCTCAAAGATAGAAAATCTAATAGAAGATGGAAAGTTATAAAAAAATACTTAAAAAGATAAAAGTTTATTGATTTTATAATTGAGAATCAAAAGTGCTATTACCATATTGTAAAAGTATTTTTGGTTATATTAAAATTTGTTTTGGGAAAAGAAAAAAAGAGTAGCATTATAGTCCGTATATGATTCCAAGGAGGATTGGATTTGCAGGTGGGAACGGAAAGAGATGAGGATGAAGGTTGGAGATGCGCTACTATTTATGCCAATCTGTCAACTTCTTAAATTGGGAAATGAACCGATTGGTTCCTTACGTAGTTACGTCAATATTTTGGCATGCATTATCTAGCCTGCCAATTTCAAATCGAATGATTATTTTGCAGATAATGATAATTTATTATTATAATTATATGGATAAAATGTTTAATGATTTAGATTCCTATCTTGGAAGTGGATTTTCTTGTCAATGCTGTCTCATGTTTGGCATCTGACTACGTGAACGCATTTTGTTATTAAGGCAAAATTAAGGTACGAAATTCTATTTACATCAAGTGAAAAAAGATAAGTAATTCAATCAACATTTTGTTATAACTTTGAATTACAAGCTTCAACCGCTCTTTGAATATGCATTTTAGGTAAAAATTCACTTGTAACTCTAGCTCACAATCACTATTTGAATGCACATTTTGTTTTGTTATAACATTAAAAAAAAAAAATTGTTAAAACTTGACCCTTACCCAAAGTGTAATTTATGAATTATTTTAATTTTTGGTATATTAACTTTTATTAGGGAGTAGTGGGCAATATTGAACTATAAATGCAATGGAATCTCAATAGTCACTTTCAAGCAATCTCAATCGTTATCTTAACTCTTATTACAAGTAGTTATCAGTTGAACTAAACAATTGATACAGGACACAAGTTCATGGACCCCTTATCCTCAAGCAGTCAAGCCCTATGTTTATTATCTCATCATTATCAAATAAATCTATTTGTTTTCAACTCATATTCTTTGATTCTCACCATTTAATCGGAACGAGTTTATTTTAAATTATGTATCAAAAATTATATATTACATGTCAACTTTAATTTATAATTATTCATGCATCTTAACACAGCAGTGGGTGAAATATAATTAATAAAGCTTTTAACTCTGCGGTTGCTAAAAAAACAAAAGATATGAACTTATTTTGAATTGATTGATCAGTTGAGTTGTGCACTAAAACGTGATATGTGATTTATATATGTCATAAATCATCGAGTAGATGCATATATGCTGGACAAACTAAATATTGTTGCGCCATCAATTTCATTGAATAACGTACCTCAATCATTTTATCAGATATATAGGAATCAGCAAAAGTGATGAAACTTCGTTGGACATACACGTTTATTTATTCATTCATTTATTTTGGATAGGATAGATAATATCTTGCAATCAATTAATTGATAATATATAATAATTAACTATATCTATTTATTACTTACAATAATGATAGCAACTAACTATCCAACCTCTATAATAATCTAAAGGTCATGTTAAAGGAGTCAAACTCTATAGGTCACAGTTTGTATTGGGTATATACAAGAATTGATGATATTGATAGGAATGAAAAGTTAGGAGATTATATATAGAAAAGGATAGGAATGGAGATGGAAAAGCGTAAGGGAATGGGAAATATGTGGGACAAATTAAAGTGAGGTTTGATGGGAAAGAAGGAATATGGGGTACGTATAGTAGAGTAGACATTTATACAATTAATTAATCTCATTCTTAGCTTCTACTACAGTCCATTGTTGTCTGGATAAGAATGAATACGCAATGAAGAGAAAAGAAAATGAAAGACTGTCGGAAATCAATATAATCCTTTCTCTTTCAATAAACATCGTACCTGTTATGTAATGTTAGTTCACTTGTTTTACGTATTTCCTGTTTGGTGCAATCAGCAAGTTTCACAATAAAGATTGATTTTTTTTTTTTTTCCTTTTTTCTTGTTTTGTTTAGACTGGGGAGAATCAACTTGTTGGGCATATAATATATGTTATCATCTTAAACTTTTAGTTAAGATAGAGCACATGTTTCAATTTTGTATCAGATGTAAACCAGCCTAAGTTGTGGTGTATCAGAAAGAGGATAAAATGAAGAATTAAGTTCCATGCACGTACAAAGAAACATAAGATGCCATCTCATTGTGTCTTTAGAAGATGAAAAGAAGGTTGTCGGAACAAACTCATCATCTCACAACACAAGTTTTCACCTACTTTACCTTATTCATGGCTGGCTAGCCCTAAGCACAAGCTAGCAGAGTGTCACCTCACGGCTCGTGCATTTTTTTTTTTATCGCAATCATAAAGCATTACAAATCGGAAACAACAACTAGGTGCTGCAGCAAAGTCGCATGCGCATGGAACAAATAGTTTAGTTCTACACGATGAATTACAGTACTTACCAGTGGTGCGTTTGGCCTCGGGGGAAAGGGAGAGTAGGCTGCTTCGGGTTCAGAATTCAGATTAGAGGTTAGGCGGGTGGTAGTCCTTCCTAGCATCCAAACCAGACTGTTGGGAACCGATGCTGCTGTAAGTTGGTATGCCGAATCCCGGGGGTAAGAGAGGCGAGTTCATTGGTGATTGTGACCCTGCTGACACTTGCTTGTCTAGTGAACCAGAATGGGGTGAAGGATCGTTAGGGTGAAGGCGTGATGAATCAAATACAGGGAGTTTGAAGCATCTGTCGCCCTGTGTGTAAGGAGGGTCGAATTGTTGTTGCTGCTGCTGATGCTGCTGCTGGTGGGGGGCACCTCGCGGGTGGTCCTGAGGATTCTCGGCTGACATTCCACCTGTAAGGGTTTTCAGCGCGAAATCTAAGCACGGGTCTGACCAACATTCCCCACTGCGATACTGTGGTTGTGGGGGGTTTGGCACTGGCAGTGGTAAGTTCATGTCAACATCGTCATCGTGTGGTCCAACTACTTGCTTCCCGGGAATGCCCCGGTTCTCAGCTGGAAATAAAGGCTCGTCGCCTAGGCAGTCGTGATAAACCTCGGTTGTTGGCTTATTAGCATCAAAGTACTGAGGAACTTTCGGAGCTGGATTGCTGGGTGTAGGGGCCAGAGATGTATTGACATCAATTCCGCTAGTGTTCATAACAGAACCTTGAAGAATCTCTTCACCAAGACCCAAATCGGCTACCACTTTCTGAACCGGATCATTGGGTCCCCACGATGTATTGATATCAATTCCACCGGAGTTTGGAATAGCACTTTGAAAAGCCTGTTCCACAAAACCCGTATTGGCTACCACTTTCGGAGCTGGATCACTGGAAGGTGGACTGATAGATGTATTGACCTCAATTCCACTGGAGTTCACAATACCAGCTTGAAGAGCCCCCTCATCATTAAGACCCAAATTGGTTTCCACTTCTTGTTTGTTCTGCGCAAGTCTTTTCGAGGTCCGACCAGGCACACTCGCACTCGGAGCTTTGGTTTTCCTGGGCTGTCTCGTCTTTGTCATAGACTGAGGAGCAGAAGCGTCTCCATTTAAGGCATTTGGTGTTGGTTTTGCACGAGAACCTTTACTCGCTCTTCGGCGTGGAGTTTTAACGGTATTTACTTCAGCCTCCGGACTTGCGTTAAGGAAATCTTGAGTAATGCTGCGCCGTCTTTTGTTTGACCCCTCAGCTTGTGTCGGGGCAGCATCAGTAGGATCAGCACCTTCCTTACCTACAAGTTTTCCACGTCAGAATGGGAAATACAAATGTGCACATCCCACAAGCTGTGAACGGCCATTTCAGCTCAAGCTGTGCATTACCTTTCAATTCTTCGCCAGCAAAAAGTTGTCTTCTGGTCCAAGACCCCGATTCTTCCTTTTTGGTATCCGTATCAGGAGTCTAACAACAGACAAGTTTCCAATCATCAGACATCCATCATATTAATGACAGTAAGTTTAGGGTTTAGGGAATAGATATAGATGATTATACAAATCTTTCAGGGAAGACTAACACTTGTATCCTATTGCATTTTCTATCATTAAAGAGTAAGATGTCAGTATCACAAGACTGGGAGTAAGTACACACAGAGAAGAAACAACAAAGAAATCATAAATGGCACATAGAAGTGGACTCACAGATATGTCATTAACAGTTGATCCTGGAACCCTTTTGCTGGGCTTCATAACACACTTGCCTATATCACCAGTTTCTAAATAGCGCAAAGCATCTTTCTTGGAACGGAATACATATCCACTGACAGGGTCTATATAAAACTGTTAAAATAAAGATAGATTATGGTCGTTAGTAAAACATATAAGGATAATCGTAGAGAAAATCCATAAGCTTAGTTACACCAGCAATATAATCACCACTTCGAGAAACCTGTGCTAAGAAATGTTCATCATAACATGGAGAATGCATGGTTTTATGCAAAGTATTTTTTGGGAAAGTGTGTTCAGAAGAAGGGCAAGTACCGGGTCTTCTCTCATCCCCCCTGATGCATGTGTCCTAGTTCTGATTTCTTTTATCCACCCCGCTGGTAGCCCATCCACTGAATTTTGAACTGCAATCTACATAAAACTTCCAAAATTTTAAATTCATACCAGAAATTATTTTGAAATGCAATCTACATAAAACTTCTGAAATTATAAATTCATATCACATTATATAGGGGCATCTTGAGCATGTTAGGAGAAGCTACCTTTGTAGGATGAGATTGTCGCTTTTTGGATATGTTGCTAAGGTCCTCCCCTGATGTGTTATTTTGAGGCTCTTCCAGTTTAGAAGCAGATTCTTCTATGTTAAGCTGGAATGTAAAAACAATTGAGATAACTAGATAAGCAACTGATAGAAATATTTATCATTAAAAAATCAGGTTTAGTATTGTACAACTTATCTATGCATATTATAGGATAGGGAGTAATTTGATATAATCATAAATAAGGACATCCTGGAAGAGCAGACTCACAGGTTTGTCATTGAATGCCGACCCTGGTTCCCTTTTTGTGGGCTTCATGATGCACTTGGCAATATCACCGGTTTCTAAATAACGCAGAGCATCTCTTTTGGAACGGAATTCAAATCCACTAACAGGGTCTATATAATACTGTCAAAATAAAATATATATATATATATCATTATATCAACATCATTGCCAGAATATTTGTGGATAAACCTTACAGACAATCCTATAACTCGAGCTAGCCTCCCCCACACTCCAATCGCAACCTCAAGGTACCCAGAAAGCCAGAATCAAAGAAATTAATCATATTGAGGATAAAGCATGTTTGCATAGCATTATTTCTTTTGTCTTTCTAAGCCTATGCGAGTCTGCATGTACATGTGTGTTTGTGGAAAAATGTGTTTTTGAAGGAGTAGGAATATACCGGGTCGCTTTTTGTCCCACATCTTCTAGGTCTAAGTTCTCTACTCCACCCTTCTGGCAGCCCATCAACAGACCCGGTTTGAACTTCAGCCTGCATATCACTTCAAAAATTAGGAATATGAAACACACACATAAAATATGTGTGTGTGTGTGAGAGAGAGAGAGAGAGAGAGAGAGAGAGAGAGAGAGCTATCTTGAGCACATTACATTAGAAACAACTTTTGCAGGGCGCTTGCCAATGCCAGATTTCTGCTTTTTGGCTACGTGGCGTTTGACCTTCATTGATTTTTTATTTTTAGACACTTTCAGCTTAGGAGAGGGCTTTCCAGTGTTATACTGAAACATGGAAACAGCAGCAATAAGCAATTTATGATAATGTTTTATCATTATTATCATTAAATTTCATAAAGACGGTCTATGTACACATAAAGAAGAATGACGACAAAGAAATCATAATCAAGGAACTCCTGCAAACAGCAAACTCACAGATATGTCAGTGGAAGTTGCTCCCAGTTCCCTTTTGGTAGGCTTCATAGCACACTTGCTAATATCACCAGTTTCTATATAGCGAAAAGCATCTTTTTTGGATCTGAATACATATCCACTGACAGGATCTGTATAATACTGTTAAAATAAAGATAAAATCAGAGTCTGCTCTATAATCTTTAAGGATGAAAATTACAGGAAATCTGTTAACATGAGCTAATTCTCTCTCTCCCACCTCAAAAAAAAAGCTAAGCTCCTAAAATTCACAATAACTTGGGAGAATACAGATTTCTGTGTGATTTTCTCTCTTGTTTGTGTTTTTCTGTGAGGGCACGCACATGTGTCAAGCTGCATGGGAGTGTGTGTTTTTGAAGTAAAGAGAACATACCGGGTCCTTTCTTATCCCATGCGCAAGTCTTCTAGTTTTGTATTCTTTTATCCACCCTGGTGGTAACTCACCCATTGAATCATTTTGAACTGCAACCTACATTAAAAGTTAAAACTTCAAAATTAAAAATTCAAAATGGAATAAACAGGAATGAATAGCTAACAATATTCACAAAGAATCTGGAGAAGATTACAGGAGAAACTATCTTTGCAGGACTCTTGTCCACAACAGATTTGCGTCTTTTGGATATATGACTGTTGTCCTCCACAGATTTGTGGTTTTGAGACACTTCCAGTTTAGAAGATGATTCTTCTATGTTATGCTGAAACATAGAAACAATTGAAAATAAGCAAATTATAGTAATGTCATCATTAATATATTAGATTTTATCATAAAGATCCCTCTATCATCAATATTAAAATTTAAAAGTGGCAAACAGGTTGGTTCAGTCGGTCTTGAATGAGTCAAAAATGGGCTAAACAGAAATGGGGGTAAAAGCACAGCCCGCCAAATTAATTATGCTTTGAAAATGGGTGGGTAAAAGAGGCTTCATGCTCAACATGCCAACCCATTTTAATCGGAATTTGGAACTAAGAGCATATAGATACATATGTTTGTCCACACACAAGCAACAGGAGCAAAGAATAACTATAAATGAACGTGCAGCAAAGAGCAGACTCACATGTATGTCCTTGGGTGTTGATTCGTCCCTTTTCTTGGGCTTTATCACACACTTTTTAATATCACCAGTTTCTAAATAGCGCATAACATCTCTTTTGGAGCGGAACTCATATCCGCTGACAGGGTCTATATAATACTGTTAAAGTCAAGATAAATAAGCCTGTCAAGACATCTAGGGTCCAAAAGAATTTATCATACCGTGGAGAATGCGTGTTTGCACAGCAATTTTTTTTTTTTTCCTGTGCCTTTGTTAGAGTGAGCATGTATGTACATCTGCATATGGAAAAGTTTTTCTTTGAAGAAATGGGAATGTACCGGGTCCTTTCTTATTATCCCACTTGGGCATGTCCTTTCTCTTAATTCTTTTATCCACCCTGCTGGTAACCCATCTGCTGAAATGTCTTGTGCTGCAACCTACATACGTTCAGAAATTGGGAATTCATATCATGTAAATGCATGCACACATGGACATATATATATTTATTTACTTATATTTAGAGGTGTCTTGCACATACTGCAGGGGAAACTGTCTTAGGAGTCTGATTGTCCATGCCAGATTTCCGTTTTCGAGATGCACGGGTCTGGTTCTCCTTAGGAGTTTGATTTTGAGGCACTTCCAGATTAGAGGAGGATTCTTCTATGTTATTCTGAAACACGGAAAAAAAATGCATGAAACTTTATATGCTACCTTATAAGAATATTGCTAGATTGATTTAGTTTAGTTTTGCATACTTGATACCTCAAACAAGGAAAAGTAAACATTATGAAAACCTAATGAATTTTTCCTGCTGTTCCTAGGATAAAGAAGAGAAGGTTCTCCTAAACCAAGCAAATTTCACATCATTAGAAGACTCATTAAGGCTTCTGTTGCAACCACATTAGGGTGATTTCTTAAATTATTATCATAATTCACAGCTGGTCCTTGTAATTTTTAGTGATGATAATAAGACATAAATAAATCTAATTAGTAAAAAAGACTTGATAGGCATACTAAGAACTGACACTTGGTAGTTCATGAGACACAGATACTATGCTATGAAACCAACACAATAGTGTAATTTGATCATAAATATTTAAAAAGCACAAATATGAGTGTAGTTAAATTTAGGTAAGGAGTATAATACAAAAATATGATAAAAGGAATGCCTACTTTATTTTCATTGCTGATAGGGGTGTTGATATTTGCAGCACTGTTGAGAAACTGAGACACTTGAGTTTTAGAATATAACTTTCGTCCAGATGGACTGACGTAACACTGCAAAACAAAAAACAAAACAAAAAAAAAATAAAAAAGGGAAGACAAATTAGGAAATTACCCTGTAAAATAAAAAAGAAATGAAGATAAAAGTCTTTTATCACCAGTACATTCCATTACACAGAAGAATAGCATTCGAATTTTTTTAAGTTAAATAAACCAGCTTTTCCAGCGTACAAACTGCAGTAGCACCTTTCACTTTTGATGGAATAGTAGGGATTCCAAAACTACTGTACTTATGTGCATAACTTACGAAAATAAAATGGAAAATTCTTAAAAGGGATGTGTCAGCACAGTTAAGATTAATTTGGTTTCTATACCTTGTAAGTGCTACCATTGTTTAAGCCAGTTGACCGAGTTTTCAACTCAACTGTCCATCCGGGAGGTAACCAATCTGAAGATTGATCTGTTTTTGATGCAAGCTATGGGCAGCAAATAACAAAACTAGTCAGAAGACAGGATTGAGGAAAAGAGTCGAGCACAACCAAAAAGATGGCTAGAACCTTTGAACTTGGCGAAGGTGAAGTAGTACTTCTTTTGGAGCGTCTATTCTCAGGTTTGGGGGTTCCTTGATTTGGAACATCACCATTATTGGTTCCTTGGTTTTGACCATCACCATTACCAATTCCTTGACTTTGAGTTTCACCATTATTGATTCCTTGATTTTGACCATGGTTAACATCTCCCGCCTTCACAAGGTTTATCACAGCCTTCCTGGAATAAAATTTTTTCCCATTTTCCCCATTTGTGTAGTACTGCAAGGCCAAAAAAGAATGATAAGTCAAGCAAATTCCTTAAGCATTTAGGCAGTTGCATATCAGCTTTCTGCATTTAAATCCTTTAGGTGAGGCAACACTCTATTGACTGCAATTTTTACACAATGTTCACAGAAAATGTCCCATGCTTCAACAACATTGCTACATTATGAAGGATAAAGGCAACTGGGTTCATTGAAGCACGTATTATAACTCCGATACAGGGAAGAGATATATTGCCTTCATTTTCATTTGTAATAATGGGAAACAGAATAAAAATTTAACAGCAAAACCAGAGATAAAGAGTTTCATTTGTATATTTAATTACTGAAACATGAAAAATCATCCAACACAAAAGAAACACATTCCTTAAATCCAGCTACTTGCAGCTAGAGAACAAAACCCATATGTTTCCTATCATCAACAATAACAAATAGGCTAATAGCTCCTCTGATTGCAAATACAAATCAGAATAATTTACAAGCACACCAAAACTATCATAGTCAACTGCAAATTAAAACCTTCATGCCTTCAACCATAAAAATTATCTAGAATATCACAAACAATTTGGGCACCAAGCCTAAATGAAATTTACCAAACCAGTAGTTTAATTATCTATGTTGAAATCTCTCAACTTACAGAATTTGTAACTAGATCAAGATTTTTTTTATTTTTTTATTTTTTGGAAGGGATCCAGTTTGCTTTTTGGTTCAAGGAATATCAGTAAGCATCTAGTAAACAAGCGGATCTACAGTCAAAGGCCCTAATCAAGCAAAGGAATCATGTTAATTACAGATTTTTGGTGATATAGACAGCAAGATTGAAACTTTAGCTATGTTAAAGTATAAGAATGAGCTGAAGCGGTGGGTTACCTTGGTCGTGCGACCGTTTTTGACTTGCACATGCTCGATCCATCCGGGAGGAAGAGGCTCCGGAGATTTTCCGGCGACCATGTTGCCAGAATATCAAGATTCTGTGTAAAAGTGGTGAGAAGATTAAGGCTTTGTCCTTGGTCAATAACTGGAAAGCAGTGAAGAGTGAAGATAAACACAGAGGGTAGGTTGGCAGGCTGGTTAAACACGTGTCACTCCCACAGAAACTGTCTGAAAGAAAAAAAAAAAGTTAATTCCATTTTTTTCTAGATCACAGTCTACTTTTTTTTTTTTTTTAAATATTATCATTTTCAGTTATCTGTTAATAAAATTGATGAAATATCATTAAATATAAAGACATTTCGATCTTTTTATACAATATAAATTGACTCGTTATAATTTTTTTTGTTTATTTTTTTTTAAACCTATAATTGAACCAAAATGTTCTTGTATTTAACAATATTTAAACTGTTTTATTGATAAATGACGAAAAATAATCATGATAATATTATGATCAAAAGTGTATGTTCTCATAAAAATTAATTTAAAGTGGACCGAATACAAGCATATCTTATATATACTAGTCTTTTTTTTTTTTAAATAATTGTGTGTGTGCATATATTAAATTTATAATTGTATAATTCATATTATATATATTAAAAGTATAGTTGTTAATTTGAGTAATAATTATAATATGATTAATATTGTTAGAGTAATAATTTTTTATATGATAAATTACTAACTATAATTATGGTAATATTTAATTAAAATCAAATTAAATTAAACTTATTTATGATAATAGCATGTGTGCATACATTATTACCATTGAAAATATAAGAAAATATATTGTGTATGCATGTACATGGTAATAATAATGGAAAAAAATAACTGAAGTTATAATGATATAGGTATTTTTGTCCAAAAATTTGTATAGTACAATTCTTATAGCATAATGTAGTTAAAAAATTAACCAAAAAAACAGACATAAATGAGGGGCATAATCTGAATTGAAACTTATTATGTTTTTAGATAACTTTTTAAGTGTCTCTCCAAGTACTCTTTTTCTTTAATATTGATACTACTATATCTAATTATACTCGGTAGGGATTGTGTGGTTCCCTCCGATCCGTATTCAAAACAACATAAATTAAATAATACAATTTTTTTTTATTTCATCCAATTATAGAATGATATTATTAATATTTTTTTATTTAAAACCCCTTAAAAATCAAAATTACAGTTAAAATGTTGTTGTTGATCACAAAAAATAGTGAATAGGTCAATTAAAGTAAAAAATAAAGGAGCATTTATTGTGTTTATTTATTTCTAAAGATGATAAAAGGTAACTGCAACTATTAGTACTTTTAAGTACATTCGTAGAAGTATTTTAACGTTTAAAATCTCTCAAAATATGATTTTGTTTAATAAAATATATATTTTTGTTCATACTATTTGTATTATATCACTATAAAACTAATATGGATTTGACACAAAGTTTGATAGCTCGCGTTCAACTTTGTAGTTGCATTATCTAAATATTTGCTTCCTAATTGTCTACTGCCATTACCATTTATATTTCACCATTTAATACTAGTTAAGTTGATGTAATGTAAAAAAATCCCAAACTACACAAGTCTCACACTTGTAGTATGATTAACGTTCCCAGCATTATTGATATTTCATTTCGTACAAAATGAAAATTCTAAAATCGTGTGATCAAAATTTAGTAGCATTTCATGTGCCTACCTATACTATTTAGATTTAACTCGATTAATTAAATGATGACTTGAGTTAAATTTAATTTATTTAATAACAAATTTGTTAATTCTAAAAATTATTTAATTTATTTAGTAAGCGGCTGAAATTAACTTAATTATTTAATGTTTTATTATTGGAATTATTCAATTGATTTCATATAATCCAACACCAATAATATAGAATAGTACAGTAAAAGTAATGTTTATTCACCACTACTATAGCATATGAGAAGCTAAGGTAGATCTCTGATCTCTTGACATTATTATACTTATATATATGTTGATTAACTAATTACTATTTTCCCTACGAATAAAAAAATAATATCTCAGTAAGAGAATAATGTAACGTAATCATTGTAACGTAAATGCGGTGGACCATGGATAGTAAAAACATGCAACTTACATGATAAATGTACAGTCAGGGAACCTTATTTCCACTAAATTATTTATTATTTATACTGAAAAGCTGTTAAAATCCCAATTCATTACATGAATTTTTATCACTCATATGTGTTTAAACATTGAGAGTTTTTTTATGACAATATAATGTGAGGTTAATTAAACCATTGTTTCACCCACTTTTAAGATTCACACAAACATTTTTCAATATTGTTGATTACCAACTAGTGAGAATTTATGTCTAATGACTTGTGGATCAATCACCTTAAAAATATGAGAATTATATATAGGTGTTTTTTTTTCTGAATAAAATTAAAAAATGCAACAGAAATAAAATATTGTGAACGGTTACGTACATTTAAATATAATGCGTGTTAAAGCAATAATTTAAATTAAAAATGAAATGCAAAATTGTAATATTTCATTCACGATGCTGAAAGTTTTATTGTCCTATCTATTACAACACATAAAATAAAAAAAAAAAAAAGCATATAGAGAGGGGAAAAAACATTCCAATAAAATAATTATTCTTACTGTACTACTCTTTCTTTTTTGCTTTGGATGCAAATTAAAAATTCCAAAACTAGATCGAATAGAATTTATTATTGTTTATATGATGCGAGGTGGTGGGGGATGGGATCCTGCAGGCCATGCATGCATGCATATATATATATATATATATATATACACGTACTACTCCCCCTGCTCGGGTGCAGGAGCGGCCGCGGCGGCGCCGTCGTCTGCGGTGGTGGGGACGGCGGCGGTGAGATCTTCGTTGGTCTTGAGGGAATTACTCTTGCGAAGATTATTATAAGAGCCTTTCTCCTTGAAGAGCTGAGAGAAGTGGGGTTTGCAGTAAAGGAGTCCATCCAGTGCAGCGTAGTTTGAGGTGGTGAGCATACACCCTCCATGCGAGCACTTGAAGCATGACTTGTGGTAAAACTCCCCGTCCACCGTCACCTTCTCCAATGGGTACACCGTCTTCTTACAAGCCGCGCACTTCTCTTGGGTGCCCGAGAACATACTCGACACCTTGCTAGGAGTTTTTGTCTGCAAAATTGTCCTCGTCCCAAAAAAAAAAAAAAAAAAACCAATCATTGAAAAATTATTATTATTGTACGTACCAGCTGTTCCGCGCCTTGTTTTCCAACTGTATGTTGATGATAACAAACAATCAAATGGAATTATCAAAATCTAAACATGATTAGTAACGTGGAATGAATATTGTAACCTTAGCTTAAATGATTGAAATGACGGAACTTAAGGACGTACGTGACTGTGATCTCGTGACGGTGACTCCCTTTTCCTTAAATAGCTGCTCGAAATGAGGGTTGCAGTACAAAACTCCATCCATGGTGGAGTAGTTGCTCAGCTTCAATTCATATATTAATTATTAATAAAAAAAAATTTCAATTACAAAAATAAATATAGTACAGTAATAAATGGTAAATGAATTAATGTAAGTATGTATATATACCGCGAGTCGGCCATTGCACTGCCTGCACCTGAAACAAGTATTGTGATAAGTTTCCCCGCGAGCAGCTATCATCTCTGCCGCGTAAACATTCTTGTCACAAACCTTGCATTTTTGTGCCATTTTATTATTATTTTTTGGGTTTTAAGGTGGTAGTGAAGGGGGGTGGAGCACGTACGTACGGTTGAAATAAACCCTCTTATTACCGTCCAATCCACATATGATGGGCGGGAATGAGACAGACAGAATTAAGTGGGCGGGCGCCGGAGGGGATCGGAGTTCCAATAATAATATATTACGTACAGATGGAAAACATATATAGAGGGAGGAGCGAGCTGATGAAGATCGAAATGAAGAATCGTTAATGTATGTAATTAAGGTGGTTATGAGAGTAGGTTGGAGGAGGGTGAAAATGGACAGCATTGGAATTGATGTGTGGAGATGCATGCTTCTGCCACATATTTAGGATACTCCATAAAAAACACAGATAATCTCGTAAGACACTCAAACACGTGTAATGCGATTATCATCCCACTCTTTTAGTTTTGACCAAATTATTTATTGGATGGGATATATATGATACACCATTTTTATTACATTTGTCCAAACCGTAAATTTCATGTTTTTTCCCCTAAAGTTTCGGACTTTAGTCACCAAATTTCATTTTTCTATACACTTCAATAACAATTTAATTAATCATTTGTCATTGTATATAAACAAAGAAATTATATATATATATATATATATAGTTAAATAATAAAAAATTCATATATATGTATAGTTTTTATCTTTTGTTTATTTAATTGATTTTAAGATTGAATTATTAATATAATTAAAGATTTATATATATGAATTTGTAGTTTGGGCTTGATTTGTTTTATTTAAAGTTTTTTTCACTATTTTAGTTATTATAGCATTTGTTAAATATTTTGGCTGGTAAATTGTTAATAGATTAGGTTTGTAATTTATTTATTGTAGAAAATATTGGTGCTCAAAGAAATTCTGCTGTTTGTTCTCGAGATGAGGATTTGAATGACTTAATTATTCAGAGAAAATCATCTTCAATTCTTATGCCGTCATTATGCTCAACGATGCCTACTTGTTGTAATGGTACATCAATGTTCTTTTCCATTTATTATTGTTTCTCTTCTTTCTTATTTCTTTTTTTTTTTTAACTAGAATTTGTTTTTTTTTATATAATTCAGTTTTTGAGAATATTATTATAGCATTTAAATAATAATAATAATAATAATAAACAAAGTATGATTTCTCATATGTGATATCGATTATTTTTAAGTTGTGATTATTTTTAATACATTTAATAAACGATTATTCTTATTAGTAATGGTAGCAGTAAAATATAAAATAGAAAAGACAAATTGTATTGATTGCAATTAAAGTAGCATTTTAAATCGTAATTTTGTTAATAAAAATAATGAATAATAATATTCTGTTCACATTTAATGTATGTTGAGTATAACTTATTATTATTGTAATTTTAATAATAATGAATATTCTTAAGTACATGAACCGTTAGAATACGTGACTTAATCTGGACGCCATACAGATTAGTCAGATAAAAGTAAGAACGAACCCTCAATTTGATTGACAAGTTAAATTAATCTGCAGAACTAGTAATGGTAGTTGATTCATGTTCCTAGAGTTTTGTTTCTCCTGTTAGCTGCTAATTTAATTGCAATCTTTACTTGCTCGGTTTTTAATTGCTTATTCCTTGTCTTGGTTTTCTACATAGCATTTGGTTTAGTTTTCACTGTTGATATTGCACTTATTTTGAACACTTTAATTATTAAGTCAATTATTTTTAAGTCTGATCTTTAAATTGCATTGTATCAATTCCCTGTGGGTTCGGCTCTTGCTATTGCAAACTATCACTACAACTGATTCATGCACTTGCGAGGACATATATTAAAATTGTCCATCAATTTTTGGCACCGTTACCGGGGAATTGTTTATTGTGCAATTTGATTTCTTTCTTTAAATAATTATTTAATATTTTGCTTTTTATTTGTTTTTGTTTTCCTTATTCCTTTTAATTTTTTTCATCTTTTGTTTGATTTTTTTCCTATTCCTTTCACTATTGTTGCTAATTTTTTTTTTCCCTTCAATTCAATTATTTCTTGCTTAGGAAAAAAAGGTGTTTTTGCTTTTTGAAAAATCATGGATGAATTTAACCCCAATATGGATTTAGCATTTCAAGTGTCTGAGTTAGCAAAACATTTGAAAACTATGTGTTCTCTGTTAGATTTGAATCAGAATAATTTATTCGTAGCTGGTACAAATAATAATGGTTTTGGACAGGCTAATTCAGTGAATAATTTTAATCAAAGGCCTGCATGTGACCCATTTTAAAATTCTTATAACTCGGGTTGGGACAATTATTATAATTCTTCTTGGGATAACGACCCGTGTTATAATTCTTAATTTCTTATAATCCGAGTCTAGAAAATCATCCTAATTTTTATTGGGATGATAATCAAAATGATTTTCAATCAATTCATCCTAACTTTCATTGGGGTAATAATCAAAATAATTTTCAACCAATTGATTCACCTCAACCAAAAAAACCATCTTTAGAAGATTTCTTGAATATTTTTATACAGAATTGTAATAAATGAGCAATGGTTTTGATGTTATTATTGTTGTTAAGGATGAGCCTCAATTGCACAAATCTGATAATCCTTATGTGCCTCCCAAGTCATTTGTGCCCCCAATCCCTTTTGATGTTCAAAATGACAAATCAACCGTGACTGTGGTTGATGACACTGTGGAGTTTTCTAATTTGAAATCTATGAACTTGCCAAATAAAGCTAACCAGTGTTTTGCAGTTAAGGGGTTGGATTCCGCACGGAAGAATAAGTTGGAGTTTGATAAACTCCAAAAAGAGAATCTTTTGAATGGCATGAATAATAAAGCGGTTTCTTCTTCTCATTTAAAAACTGCAGGGCTAGATGAGAACTCCACAAAAGAAACAATGAATCAGGGAGAACTTTCTCTATCTTATTTTCTATCATCTCACAACATTGGGGACAATGTTAAAAATAAGTGTGGGGAAGGGAGTTTGCCTAAAAATCACAAAGTTTTAAAAATTTTCAAAATTTTTAATTTTCTTATGTTTATTTTATGAACCTTTTCATTTTAAAATTCTAGCATTAGCTTGAGCTTTACCTTTGTGCATATTTTGAATAGTCGATGATGGAAATAATGCAGGTTTTTGTCAACTCTTAGGGTGTATACTGCATATATGACTAGTTGTTTCTTTAATTTTATTGATAATAAATTTGTAAAGAAAAAAAATAGAAATCAAAACAAAAACATAAATAGAAATTTAAAAATCACAAAAACCCTTATATGTTCTATACATTTTCTTTAATAGTTCATATGTCTTTTTCACTTTATATACCCTTTTTCAAATTCCTAAACAATTCTTGAGTGCTATAAATTGTGGTGTAGTTTGTTGGTTCAAGAATCATCTTTATAGCATAAGTGAGGTTGAAAATATCAAAAAAAAAAAAAAGAAAATTGAAAAATAAATGAGAGTTTATTTATTCATCTATTTTATTTGCAAAAAATTCAGAGATTCTACTCCGCTGGATCAGCCACCTACACATGTACCATAAATAAATAATAAGTGTCATGGTCTGGTTCATGAATACACACAAAATTGAAAACCCAAACATGCCTGGCGTAAAATGGCGAGATTTGTTGGGGTAGTTCTCTTTGGAAAAAGTCATAAATAGAAAAATAATGAGTGAAATTTGGAAGAGACGAATATTTGCATTTTAATTTTCAATAAATGCCTTTGATCCTTGTACCATCATGTTTTGCACTTGCACTATGATAGAATATTTTTGAATTTGACTTATGTTATATTTGATGAAATTTTCATATTTACTTTATTGAACTTTTGTATAGCACACTTGCACATATTTCCTTATCTTTATTTGAATAGCATGATATTATAATAAAACGTTCTAGTCAAGTGTGTGTGCATTCTTTGAGTTGGCACTAACTTTGCATTCATGAGAGTATGAGACAAATTTTTTTTTAAAGGTCATCTAGGTAAAGCTCAATTTAATAATTGGTTTATTTTCTTTTCTTTCTCTTTAATAATGCTTTAATAATGTCTTTGCTTGAGGACAATCAAATAAATAATTTACAGAACATAAATAATTTAGTGAATCATTGCCAGGTGTGGATCATATTCCTATGGCTGATATGGAGCAGAACAGACCACGGGGGAAAAAGGAAGGGGGTGGGTTCGGGGTCTAGGGTCTAGGGTCTTAGGTTTATGGCCTAGGGTCTAAGGTCTAGGGTCTCAGGTCTAGGGTCTAGAGTCTCGGGGCTCGGGTCTAGGGTCTAGGGTCTCGGGTCTCGGGTCTCGGGTCTCGTGTCTTAGATCCGGGGTCGGGGTTCAAGGATGGGGGTTCGGGATCAGGGTCGGGGTTTGGGGTTCGGGTCTCGGGTTCGGGGTTCGAGATTTGGAGTTCGGGGTCTAGGGTCTCGTGTCTCGAGTCTAGGGTCTATGGTTTAAGGTCTCAGGTGTCGGGTCTCTGGTATTTGGTTTAGGGTATCGGGTCTAGGATCTAGGGTCTAGGGTCTCGGGTCTCGAATCTTGGGTCTCGGGGCTCGGGGCTCGGGTCTCGGGTCTAGGGTCTAAGGTCTCGGGGTTCGGGGTTCTGGCCTCAGGTCTCGGGT
Source organism: Ipomoea triloba (assembly GCF_003576645.1). Lineage (NCBI taxonomy): Eukaryota > Viridiplantae > Streptophyta > Magnoliopsida > Solanales > Convolvulaceae > Ipomoea > Ipomoea triloba. Next base: position 304,718 of record NC_044923.1, on the reverse strand, counting down.
CTCCGGTCTCGGGTATCAGGTCAGGTGTCAGGACTCGGGTCGAGGGTGTCGGGTCACGGGGCTCGGGGTCGAGGGTCGGGGTTCAGGGTTCATGGTTCAGGGTTTAGGATTAAGGGTTCAGGGTCTCGGGTCTATGGTCTAACGTTTAGGGCCTATTGTCTAGGGTGTCTAGTACAGAGTATGCTAAACTAGAAGTATGTCAATTGTGCTTTGATTTTCCTTGTGTAGTAACTTATATTTTGTTTCCATATTTTTTGATACTTTCTTGCAGGTGTCCAAAGGTGTAATGACATATATATATTTTTTTAAAAGAAAGGTATGACTTTCCACTACACCCGCCTAACGTCTAGGGTCTGGGTCTAGGGTCTAGGGGCTCGGGGCTCGGGGTCGGGGGTCAGGAATTCAGGGTTCAGGGTCTCGGGTCTAAGGTTTAGGGTCTAGGGTCTAGGGTCTAGGGTCTATGGTCTAAGGTATGGGGTTTGGTCTAGGGTATGGGGGCTCGGGTCTAGGGTATAGGGGCTCGAGTCTGGGGTCGGGGCTCGAGGGTCGGGGGTAGGGGCTCGAGTTCGGGGTTCTGGGTTCAGGGTCTCGGGTCTCTAGGGTCTCGCATATCGAGGCTCGGGGCATGGTGGTCGAGGGTTGTGGTTCAGGGTTAGGGTTCGGGGTTCAGGGTTTAAGGTCTCGTACTCTCGGGTACCGGGTCTCGAGTCTCGAGGTTGAAGGTTCGGGGTTGGGGGTTGGGGTTAAGGGTTGAGGGTCTAGGGTATCAGATCTCGGTTCTCGAGTCTCGTGTCTATGGTCTATGGTCTAGGGTAGGGTTGTCAAAGTGGGCCAAAGCCTGCGGCTTGGCCCGCACCTGCCCCGCGGTGGGGCGGGTTAGGGTCATGAAAAATAGGCTAGCGAAAATGTGGGCCTAATGAGGCGAGCCAAAATTAACCCGCGGGCTAACCAGTGCGGGCCGCGTGCTGGGCTAAGTAAATTTTTTCTTTTAAATATATATATTCGTACTGTACTGTGAATATATATATATTCACAGCACAATGTGAATATATATATTCACACACTGCGAATATATATATATATATATATATATATATATATATATATATAGAGAGAGAGAAAAGAGGAAGATGACAAGTCTACGGGGCGGGTTAGGGTTACACAAAGCCCGCCAGGAATTTTGCCCGCGGTGGGGCCAGCCCGCTTTGACAGTACTAGTCTAGGATCTAAGGTCTCGGGTCTAGGGTATCGGGTCTAGAGTCTAGGGTCTCGGGTCCCGGGTCTCTAGTCTTTGGTCTCGGGTCTAGTGTCACAGGTGTCGGGGCTCGGGGTCGGAGGTCTGGGTTCAGGGTAGGGTTGTCAAAGTGGGCCAAAGCCTGCGGCTTGGCCCGCACCCGCCCCGCGATGGGNGCTCGGGGTCGGAGGTCTGGGTTCAGGGTAGGGTTGTCAAAGTGGGCCAAAGCCTGCGGCTTGGCCCGCACCCGCCCCGCGATGGGGTGGGTTAGGGTCATGAAAAATAGGCTAGTGAAAATGTGGGCCTAATGAGGCGGGCCAAAATTAACCCGCGACCCGCGCGGGCTAACCAGTGCGGGCCACGTGCTGGGCTAAGTAAACGTTTTCTTTTAAATATATATATTCGTACTGTACTGTGAATATATATATATATATTCACAGCACAATGTGAATATATATATTCACACACTGCGAATATATATATATATAGAAAAGAGGAAGATGACAAGTCTGCGGGGCGGGTTAGGGTTACACAAATTTTGGCCCGCGGGCTTAACGGGCCAGCCCGCAAAAGCCCGCCAGGAATTTTGCCCGCGGTGGGGCCAGCCCGCTTTGACAGTACTAGTCTAGGGTCTAAGGTCTCGGGTCCCGGGGCTCGGGTCTCTGGTCTTTGGTCTCGGGTCTAGTGTCACAGGTGTCGACGCTCGGGGTCGGAGGTCTGGGTTCAGGATTAAGGGTCTCGGGTCCCGGGCCTAAGGTATAGGGCTTGGGGCTCGGGAGTCGGGGTTCTAGGCCTCGAATCTTGGGGCTCGGGGCTCGGGTCTCAGTTCTGGTTTCAAGGTCTCGGGTATCAAGGCCTCGGGGCTCGGTGGTCGGCGGTTATGGGTCGGGGGTCGAGGGTTTAGGCTTCAGGGTTCAGTGATTAGGGATCAGGCTTTCGGGTCTAAGGTCTAGGGTCTAGGGTCTAGGGTCTAAGGACTAAGGTCTACGGTCTAGGGTCTAGGGTCTAGTGTATAGGGGCTCGGGTGTAGGGTATAGGGGCTCGGGGGTCAGGGGTCGGGGCTCAGGGTTCGGGGTTCGAGATTCTGGTATCGGGTATCGGGTCTCGGTTCTAGGGTTTAGGGTCTAGGGTCTCTGGTATCGGATATCTGGTTTCGGGTCTAGGGTCTAGGGTCTCGGGTCTCATGTCTCAGATCCGGGCTCGGGGCTCGGGCTTGGGGCTCAGTGTTAAGGGTTGTGGGTTCGGGGTCTCGGTGTTTGGGGTTCGGGGTACGGGTCTCGGGTCTCAAGTCTCGTGTCTATGGACACGGGTATCGGGTTTCGAGTCTCGAGGTTCGAGGTTCGGGGTATGGGGTTCAGGGTCTTGGGTCTCGTGTCTCGTGTCTTGGGTCAAGGATCTATGGTCTAGGGTCTAGGGTCTAGGATCTCGGGTCTCGGGTGTAATGTATCGGGTCTAGGGTCTAGGGTTTAGGATCTCGAATATAGGGTCTCGGGGCTCGGTGCTCGGGTCTGGGGTCTAGGGTCTCGGAGTTCGGGGTTCGAGCCCCGGGTCTCGGGTCTCGGGTATCTAGTCGAGTGACATGGCTCGGGTCTCGGGTGTCGGGTATCGGGTTCGGATCGGGGGTCGGGGTTCAGGGTTCAGGTTTAGGGTTCATGGTCTCGGGTTTAAGGTCTGGGGTCTATGGTCTAAGGTCTAGGGTCTAGGGTCTTGGGTCTAGGGGCTCGGGGCTCAGGGTCGGTGGTCAAGGGTCGGGGGTCGGGGGTCGAGGGTTCAGGGTTTAGGGTTTCTGTTCTAAGATCTAGATTCTAGGGTCTAGGGTCTAGGGTCTAAGGTCTATGGTCTAATGTCTAGGGTATATGGTCTAGGGTATAGGGGCTCAGGCTAGGGTATAGGGGTCGGGGTTCGGGGCTCAGGTTCGTGGTTCGGGGTTCTTGGTTCTGGGTTCAGGGTCTCTGGTCTCGGGTCCCTAGGGTCTAGGGTCTAGGGTTTTGGGTCTAGGGTCTAGGGTCTAGGGTCTCAAGGCTCGGGGGTCGTGGTTTAGGGTCTCGGGTCTTGGGTATCGGGTCTCGGGGTTGGAGGTTCGGGGTTTGGGGTGGGGTTAAGGGTTCAGTGTTCAGGGTTGAGGGTCTAGGGTATCGATCTCGGTTCTCGGGAGTCGTGTTTAGGGTCTAGGTTTTAGGGACTAGGGTTTTGGGTCTCGTGTCTCAGATCCGGGGTTTAGGGATCGGGATTGGGCTTCGGGGTTTCGGGTTCTGGGTTCGGGGATAGTGGTTCGGGGTTTGGAGTTCGGGGTCTAGGGTCTCGAGTTTAGGTTATAGGGTCTAGGGTCTCGGGTCTCGGGGCTCAGGGTCGGGCTCGGGGTCAAGGGTTGAGGGTTAGGGGTTCAAGGTTCGGGGTTCGGGATTTTGGTATCGGGTATCGGGTATCGAGTATTGGGTATCGGTTCTAGGGTCTCTATTGTCGGGTCTCTAGTATCAGGTCTCGGGTCTAGGGTCTAAGGTCTATGGTATAGGGTCGAGGGTCTCGAATCTCGGGTTTGGGGCTCGGGGCTCAAGACCCGGGACTCAGGTTTACAGTCTAGGGTCTAGGGCCTAGGGGCTCGGGTCCCCGATGCTCGGGACTCGGGGGTCGGGGTTCGGTGTTTTGGGTTCAGGGTCTTGAGTCTTGGGTCTAGGGTCTCAAGGCTCGGGGCTCGGGTCTCGGGTCAAGGGTTTCGATTCTAGGGTCTAGGGTCTACGGACTCGGGTCGGGATCAGGGGTCGGGAGTCGGGAGTCGTGGTTCAGAGTTCAACGTTCAGGGTTTAGGTTTCAAGGTTTAGGGTCTCGGGCCTCGGGTATCGAGTCTCGAGTCTCGTGGATGGAGGTACGGGGTTGGCGATCGGGGTTAAGGGTTCAATGTTCAGGTTTAAGGTCTAGGGTATCGGATCTCGGGGCTCGGGAGTCGGGAGTCGTGGTTCAGAGTTCAACGTTCAGGGTTTAGGTTTCAAGGTTCAGGGTCTCGGGCCTCGGGTATCGGGTCCCGAGTCTCGTCGTTGGAGGTACGGGGTTGGCGATCGGGGTTAAGGGTTCAGTGTTCAGGTTTAAGGTCTAGGGTATCGGATCTCGGGGCTCGGGGGTCAGTGGTCCGGGCTGGGTGCTCGGGGAGCGGGGTTCAGGGTTCACAGTTCAGGGTTCAGGGTCTTGTGTCTCGGGGCTCAAGTCACGGGTCTAGGGTTTAGGGTTTCGGGGTTTGGTGTTCGGGTCTCTGGAATCGGGTCTCGGGACTACTGTCTAGGGTTTAGGGTTTAGAGTCTAGGGTCTAGGGTATCGGGTTTCTTGGCTAAGGTCTTGGGTCTCGGGGTCTTGGGGCTAGGTGCTCGGGTCTCTAGTATCGGGTCTATGGTCTAGGGTCTAGGTTCTCGGGTCTAGACTCTAGAGTCTAGGGTCTAGGGTCTCGGTTCTATGGTGTAGGGTCTAGGGTCTAGGGTCTCGATTGTCGGGTCTCTAGTATCGGGTCTAGGGTCTAGGGATTCGGGTCTCGGGTATCATGTCTCCGATCCGGGCTCGATGCTCGGGGTTGAGGTCGAGGTTTAGGGTTCAATGTTAAGGGTTGGGGTTTCGGGGTCTCAGGTCTCGGTGTTCAGGGTTCGGGGTACGGGTCTCGGGTCCAAAAGTCCCGTGTTTATGGACTCAAGTCTCGGGGTTCGAGGTTGGGGCTCGGGGGTCAGGGGTCGGGGTCGTGGGTTCAGGGCTAAGGTCTAGGGCCTTGGGGCTCGGGGGTCAGGGGTCGGTGGTCGGGGGTTCAGGGTTTAGAGTTCAGGGTTCAGGATTCAGGCTTTAAGGTTCAGGGTCTCTGGTCTAAGATCTATGGTCTAGGGTATAGGGGCTCGGGTCTAGGGTATATGGGCCCGAGGGTCGGGTTCAGGGTTCTGCGGTCAGGGTCTCGGGTCTCTAGGGTCTAGGGTCTAGGTGCTCGGGGTTTGGGGTTGAGGTCGGGGTTGAGGGTTCAGTGTTAAGGGTTGGGGGTTCGGGGTTCGGGGTACGGGTCTCAAGTCCCGTGTTTATGGACTCAGGTCTCGGGGTTCGAGGTTAGGGTTCGGGGTTCAGGCTTTGGGGTTCGGGATTCGAGGTTTGGAGTTCGGGGTTTAGGGACTAGGGTCTTGGGTCTCGTGTCTTGGGTCTAGGATCTATGGTCTAAGGTCTCGGGTCTCGAATCTCAGGTCTCGGGGCTCAGGTCTTGGGTCTAGGGTCTCGGGGTTCGGGGTTTGAGGCTAGGGCCTCGGGTCTCGGGAATCGAGTCGAGTATCGGGGCTCGGGTCTCGGTTCTCAGGGTCGGTGGTCGGGGTTCAGGATTCAGGATTCAGGGTCTCGGGTTTAAAGTCTAGGGTCTATGGTCTAAGGTCTAGGGTCTAGGGCCTAGGGGCTGGGGGTCAGGGGTCGGGGTTCAGGGTTCAGGATTCAGGGTCTCGGGTTTAAGGTCTAGGGTCTATGGTCTAAGGTCTAGGGTCTAGGGCCTAGGGGCTGGGGGGTCAGGGGTCGGGGGTTCAGGGTTTAGGATTGAGGCTTTAGGGTTCAGGGTCTCTGGTCTAAGGTCTAAGATCTATGGTCTAGGGTCTAGGGTATATGGTCTAGGGTATAGGGGCTCGGGTCTAGGGTATAGGGGCTCGGGGATCGGGTATCGGGGCTCGGGTTCAGAGTTCTTGGGTCAGGGTCTCGGGTCTCTAGGGTCTAGGGTCTCGGGGGTCGGGGGTCGGTGGTCGTTCTTCAGGGTTTAGGGTCTCGAGTCTCGGGTATCGGGTCTCGAGTCTTGGGGTTTGGAGGTTCGGGGTTTGGGGTCGGGGTTAAGGTTTCAGTGTTCAGGGTTCAAGGTTGAGGGTCTAGGGTATCGGATCTCGATTCTCGAGAGTCGTGTCTCGGGTCTAGGGTCTATGGTCTCGGGTGTCGGGTCTCTGGTATCGGGTCTCGAGTTTAGGGTGTCGGGTCTATGGTCTATCGTCTCAGGTCTCGGTACTCGGGCTCGAGGTCGGGGGTCTAGGGTTCGGGGTTCGGGATTCTTGAATCGGGTATCGGGTATCGCTTCTAGGGACTAGGGTCTCTGGTATCGGATCTAGGGTCTAAGGTGTAGGGTCTAGGTTCTAGGGTCTAGGGATTGGGGTCTCGGGTATCTTGTCTCCGATCCGGGCTCGGTGCTTCGGGCTCAGGGTTGAGTTCGGGGTTCAGGGTTCAGTGCTAAGGGTTGGGGGTTCGGGGTCTCGGGTGTCGATGTTCGGGGTACGGGTCTCGGGTCTAAAGTCCCGTGTTTATGGACTTGGATCTCGGGTCTCAGGGTTCGAGGTTGGGGTTCGGGGTTCAGGCTTTCGGGTTTGGGATTCGGGGTTTGGAGTTCGGGGTTTAGGGTCTTGGGTCTTGGGTCTCGTGTCATGGGTCTAGGATCTATGGTCTAAGGTCTCGGGTGTTGGGTGTCGGGTATCGGGTATCGGGTCTAGGGTCTCGAATCTCAGGTCTCGAGGCTCGAGTCTGGGGTCTAGGGTCTCGGGGTTCGGGCTTTGAGGCAAGGGCCTCGGGTCTCAGGAATCGGGTCGAGTGTCAGGGCTCGAGTCTCGGTTCTCATGGTCGATGGTCGGGGTTCAGGGTTCAGGATTCAGGGTCTCGGGTTTAAGGTCTAGGGTTTATGGTCTAAGGTCTAGGGTCTAGGGCCTAGGGGCTCGGGGGTCAAGGGTCGGGGGTTCAGGGTTTAGGGTTCAGGGTTCAGGATTTAGGCTTTAGGGTTCAGGGTCTCTGGTTTAAGGTCTATGGTCTATGGTCGAAGATTTATGCTCTAGGGTTTAGGGTATATGGTCTAGGGTATAGGGGCTCGGGTTCAGGGGTCAGGGTCCCGGGTCTCTAGGGTCTAGGGTCTTAGGTCTAGGGTCTCGGGGATCGGTGGTCGGGGTTCAGGGTTTAGAGTCTCGAGTCTTGGGGTTTGGAGGTTCGGGGTTTGGGGTCGAGTTTAAGGGTTAAGTGTTCAGGGTTCAGGGTCTATGGTATCGGATCTCGATTCTCGAGAGTCGTGTCTCAAGTCTAAGGTCTATGGTCTCGGGTGTCGGGGTTCGGGGTTTCGGGTCTTGAGTATTGGGTCTCGAGTCTAGGGTCTCGTGGCTCGGGTCTCAAGGCTCAGGTCTCGGGGCTCGTGTCATGGGTCTCAGGTCAAGGGTCACGGTTCTAGGGTCTAGGGTCTAAGGGTCTCGGTTCTCGAGGCTCGGTGGTCAGGGGTCGGTGGTCGGGGTTTGTGGTTCGGAGTTCAAGGTTCAAGGTTTAGGTTCAGGGTCTCGGGGTTCGAGGTTCGGAGTTGGGTGTCGGGGTTAAGGGTTCAGTGTTTAGGGTTTAGGGTTTATGGTATCGGATCTCGATTCTCGGGGCTAGGGGGACAGGGGTCCGGGCGGGCTCGGGAAGCGGGGTTCAGGGTCTTTTGTATCGGGGCTCAAGTCTTGGGTCTACGGGTTAGGGTTTTGGGGTACGGGGTTTGAGTCTCGTGTATCGGGTCTCAGGTCTAAGGTCTAGGGTCTAGGGTCTAGGGGCTCGAGGGTCGGGGTTCTAGGTTCGTGGTTTGGGGTTCTAGGTTCAGCGTCTAGGGTCTCGGGCCTAGGGTTTAGGGTCTAGGGCCTCAAGTTTCGGGGCTCAAGGCTCGGGTCTTGGGTCATGGGTCTAGTGTCTCGGTTCTATGGTGTAGGGTCTAGGGTCTAGGGTCTCGATTGTCGGGTCTCTAGTATCGGGTCTAGGGTTTAAGGTCTAGGGTCTAGCTTCTAGGGACTAGGGTCTCATGTCTCAGATCCGGGGTCAGGGTTCGAGCTTCGGGGTTCAGGGATTTGGGTCGGGGTTCAGGGTTCTGGGTTCTGGGTTCGGGGATAGTGGTTTGGGTTTTGGAGTTCGGGGTCTAGGGTCTCGTGTCTCGTGTCTCGGGTCTTTGGTTTAGGTTCTAGGGTCTAGGGTTTAGGGTCTAGGGTCTTGAGGCTCGGGCTCGGGGTCGGGGGACGGGGGTTCGGGTTTCGGGATTCTGGTATCGGGTATCGGGTATCGCTTCTAGGGACTAGGGTTTCTAGTATCGGGTCTAGGGTCTAAGGTCTAGGGTCTAGGCTTTAGGGATTCGAGTCTCGGGTATCATGTCTCCGATCCGGGCTCGGTGCTCGGGGCTTGGGTTTGAGATCAAGGTTTAGGGTTCAGTGCTAAGGGTTGGGTGTTCGGGGTCTTGGGTCTCGGTGATCGGGGTTCGGGATACGGGTCTCGGGTCTAAAGTCTCGTGTTTATGGACTTGGGTCTTGGGTCTCGGGGTTCGAGGTTGGGGTTCGGGGTTCGGGCTTTGGAGTTCGGGATTCCGGGTTTGGAATTTGGGGTTTAGGGTCTAGGGTCTTGGGTCTCGTGTCTTGGGTCTAGGATCTATGGTCTAAGGTCTCGGGTCTCGGGTCTAGGGTCTCGAATCTCAGGTCTTGGGGCTAGGGTCTTGGGTCTCAGGGTTCGGGGTTTGAGGCTAGGGCCTCGGGTCTCGGGAATCGGGTCGAGTGTCAGGGCTCGAGTCTCGGTTCTCAGGGTCGGTTGTCGGGGTTCAGGGTTCAGGATTCAGGGTCTCGGGTTTAAGGTCTAGGGTCTATGGTCTAAGGTCTAGGGTGTAGGGCCTAGGGGCTGGGGGTCAGGGGTCGGGGGTTCAGGGTTTAGGGTTCAGGGTTCAGGATTCAGGCTTTAGGGTTCAGGGTCTCTAGTCTAAGGTCTATGGTCTATGGTCTAAGATCTATGGTCTAAGGTCTCGGGTGTCGGGTATCGGGTTTAGGGTCTCGAATCTCAGGTCTCGAGGCTCAGGTCTGGGGTCTAGGGTCTCGGGGTTCGGGGTTTGAGGCAAGGGCCTCGGGTCTCGGGAATCGGGTCGAGAGTTAGGGCTCGAGTCTCGGTTCTCAGGGTCGGTGGTCGGGGTTCAGGGTTCAGGATTCAGGATTCAGGGTCTCGAGTTTAAGGTCTAGGGTCTATGGTCTAAGGTCTAGGGTCTAGGGCCTAGGGGCTCGGGGGTCAGGGGTTCAGGGTTCAGGATTTAGGCTTTAGGGTTCAGGGTCTCTGGTCTAAGGTCTATGGTCTATGGTCTAAGATCTATGGTCTAGGGTCTAGGGTCTAGGGTATATGGTCTAAGGTATAGGGTATATGGTCTAAGGTATAGGGGCTCGGGTCTAGGGTATATGGGATCGGGGGTCAGGGCTCGGGTATCAAGGCTCGGGGCTCGGGTTCGGAGTTCTTGGGTCAGGGTCTCGGGTCCCTAGGGTCTAGGATCTCGGGGGTCAGTGGTCGGTGTTCGGGGGTCGTCGTTCAGGGTTTAGGGTCTCGAGTCTCAGGTATCGGGTCTCGAGTCTTGGGGTTAGGAGGTTCGGGGTTTGGGGTCGGGGTTAAGGGTTCAGTGTTCAGGGTTCAGGGTTGAGGGTCTAGGGTATCGGATCTCGATTCTCGAGAGTCGTGTCTTGGGTCTAGGGTCTTTGGTCTCGGGTGTCGGGTCTATAGCCTATCGTCTCAGGTATCGGGTCTCAAATCTCGATGCTCGGGCTCGAGGTCAGGGGTCTAGGGTTCGGGGTTCGTGATTCTTGAATTGAGTATCGGGTATCGCTTCTAGGGACTAGGGTCTCTAATATCGGATCTAGGGTCTAAGGTCTAGGGTCTAGGTTTTAGGGTCTAGGGTCTAGGGTCTAGGGATTCGGGTCTCGGGTATCATGTCTCCGATCCGGGCTCGGTGCTTGGGGCTCAGGGTTGAGGTCGGGGTTCAGGGTTCAGTGCTAAGGGTTGGGGGTTCGGGGTCTCAGGTGTCGGTGTTCGGGGTTCGGGGTACGGGTCTCGGGTCTAAAGTCCTGTGTTTATGGACTTGGATCTCGGGTCTTGGTTCGAGGTTGGGGTTCGGGGTTCAGGGTTCAGGCTTTGGGTTTCGGGATTCGGGGTTTGGAGTTCGGGGTTTAAGGTCTAGGGTCTTGGGTATCGTGTCATGGGTCTAGGATCTGTGGTCTAAGGTCTCGGGTGTCAGGTATCGGGTCTAGGGTCTCGAATCTCAGGTCTCGAGGCTCAGGTCTTGGGTCTAGGGTCTCGGGGTTCGGGGTTTGAGGCTAGGGCCTCGGGTCTCGGGAATCAAGTCGAGTGTCAGGGCTCGAGTCTCAATTCTCTAGAGTCGTGTCTCAAGTCTAGGGTCTATGGTCTCGGGTGTCGGGGTTCGGGGTTTTGGGTCTTCAGTATTGGGTCTCGAGTCTAGGGTCTCGTGGCTCAGGTCTCAAGGCTCGGGTCATGGGTCTCAGGTCAAGGGTCACGGTTCTAGGGTCTAGGGTCTAGGGTCTCGGGTCTCGAGGCTCGGTGGTCAGGGGTCGGTGGTCGGGGTTCGTGGTTCGGAGTTCAAGGTTTGGGGTTTAAGTTCAGGGTTCAAGGTCTCGGGCCTCGAGTACCGGGTCTCGTGGTTCGAGGTTCGGAGTTGGGTGTCGGGATTAAGGGTTCAGTGTTCAGGGTTTAGGGTCTATGGTATCAGATCTCGGTTCTCGGGGCTCGGGGGACAGGGGTCCGGGCGGGCTCGGGAAGCGGGGTTCAGGTACTTTAGTATCGGGGCTCAAATCTCGGGTCTACGGGTTAGGGTTTTGGGGTACGGGGTTTGAGTCTCGTGTACCGGGTCTCGAGTTTAAGGTCTAGGGTCTAGGGGCTCGAGGGTCGGGGTTCTAGGTTCGGGTTTGGGGTTCTAGGTTCAGCGTCTAGGGTCTCGAGCCTAGGGTCTAGGGTCTAGGGCTTAGGGGTTTCGGGGCTCAAGGCTCGGGTCTCGGGTCATGGGTCTAGGGTCTCGGTTCTATAGTGTAGGGTCTAGGGTTTAGGGTCTCGATTGTCGGGTCTCTAGTATCGGGTCTAGGGTCTATGGTCTAGGGTCTAGCTTCTAGGGACTAGGGTCTCAGGTCTCAGATCCGGGGTCAGGGTTCGAGCTTCGGGGTTCAGGGATCGGGGTCGGGGTTCAGGGTTCAGGGTTTTGGGTTCGGGGATAGTTGTTTGGGTTTTGGAGTTCGGGGTCTAGGGTCTCGGGTCTCGGGTCTCTAGTTTAGGTTCTAGGTTCTAGGGTCTAGGGTCTAGGGTCTAGGGTCTCGAGGCTCGGGCTCGGGGGTCTAGGGTTCGGGTTTTGGGATTCTGGTATACCCGCTTCTAGGGACTAGGGTTTCTGGTATCGGGTCTAGGGTCTAAGGTCTAAGGTCTAGGTTCTAAGGTCTAGGGATTCGGGTCTCAGGTATCATGTCTTTGATCCGGGCTCGGTGCTCGGGGCTTGGGGTTGAGGTCGGGGTTTAGGTTCAGTGTTAAGTGTTGGGGGTTCGGGGTCTTGGGTCTCGGTGATCGGGGTTCGGGGTACGGGCCTAGGGTCTAGGTCTAGGGCCTCAGGTCTCGGGGCTCAAGGCTCGGGTCATGGGTCTAGGGTCTCGGTTCTATGGTGTAGGGTCTAGGGTCTCGATTATCGGGTCTCTAGTCTCGGGTCTAGGGTCTAAGGTTTAGGGTCTAGCGTCTAGGGACTAGTGTCTCAGGTCTCGGGTCTCGGATCCGGGGTCAGGGTTCGAGCTTTGGGGTTCAGGGATCGAGGTCGGGGTTCGGGGTTTGGGGCTCTGGGTTCGGGGATAGTGGTTTCGGTTTTGGAGTTTGGGGTCTAGGGTCTCGTGTCTCGTGTCTCGGGTCTCTGGTTTAAGTTCTAGGTTCTAGGGTCTAGGGTCTCGGGGCTCGGTCTCGGGGTCGGGGGTCTAAGGTTCGGGGTTCGGGATTCTGGTACCGGGTATCGGGTATCGCTTCTAGGGACTAGGGTCTCAGGTCTCGGATCCGGGGTCAGGGTTCGAGCTTTGGGGTTCAGGGATCGAGGTCGGGGTTCGGGGTTTTGGGTCTTCAGTATTGGGTCTCGAGTCTAGGGTCTCGTGGATCAGGTATAAAGGCTCGGGTAATGGGTCTCAAGTCAAGGGTCACGGTTCTAGGGGCTAGGGTCTAGGGTCTCGATTATCGGGTCTCTAGTATCGGGTCTAGGGTCTAGCTTCTAGGGACTAGTGTCTCAGGTCTCGGGTCTCTGGTTTAAGTTCTAGGTTCTAGGGACTAGGGTCTCAGGTCTCGGATCCGGGGTCAGGGTTCGAGCTTTGGGGTTCAGGGATCGAGGTCGGGGTTCGGGGTTTTGGGTCTTCAGTATTGGGTCTCGAGTCTAGGGTCTCGTGGATCAGGTATAAAGGCTCGGGTAATGGGTCTCAAGTCAAGGGTCACGGTTCTAGGGGCTAGGGTCTAGGGTCTCGATTATCGGGTCTCTAGTATCGGGTCTAGGGTCTAGCTTCTAGGGACTAGTGTCTCAGGTCTCGGGTCTCTGGTTTAAGTTCTAGGTTCTAGGGACTAGGGTCTCAGGTCTCGGATCCGGGGTCAGGGTTCGAGCTTTGGGGTTCAGGGATCGAGGTCGGGGTTCGGGGTTTTGGGTCTTCAGTATTGGGTCTCGAGTCTAGGGTCTCGTGGATCAGGTATAAAGGCTCGGGTAATGGGTCTCAAGTCAAGGGTCACGGTTCTAGGGGCTAGGGTCTAGGGTCTCGATTATCGGGTCTCTAGTATCGGGTCTAGGGTCTAGCTTCTAGGGACTAGTGTCTCAGGTCTCGGGTCTCTGGTTTAAGTTCTAGGTTCTAGGGACTAGGGTCTCAGGTCTCGGATCCGGGGTCAGGGTTCGAGCTTTGGGGTTCAGGGATCGAGGTCGGGGTTCGGGGTTTTGGGTCTTCAGTATTGGGTCTCGAGTCTAGGGTCTCGTGGATCAGGTATAAAGGCTCGGGTAATGGGTCTCAAGTCAAGGGTCACGGTTCTAGGGGCTAGGGTCTAGGGTCTCGGGGCTCGGTCTCGGGGTCGGGGGTCTAAGGTTCGGGGTTCGGGATTCTGGTACCGGGTATCGAGTATCGCTTCTAGGGACTAGGATCTCTGGTATCGGATCTAGGGTCTAAGGTCTAGGGTCTAGGTTCTAGGGTCTAGGGTCTAGGGATTCGGGTCTATGGTGTAGGGTCTAGTGTCTCGATTATCGAGTCTTTAGTATCGGGTCTAGGGTCTCGATTATCGGGTCTCTAGTATCGGGTCTAGGGTCTAGCTTCTAGGGACTAGTGTCTCAGGTCTCGGATCCGGGGTCAGGTTTCGAGCTTTGGGGTTCAGGGATCGAGGTCGGGGTTCGGGGTTTGGGGTTCTGGGTTAAGAGATAGTGGTTTCGGTTTTGGAGTTCGGGGTCTAGGGTCTCGTGTCTCGTGTCTCAAGTCTCGGGTCTCTGGTTTAAGTTCTAGGTTCTAGGGTCTAGGGTCTCGGGTCTCTGGTTTAAGTTCTAGGTTCTAGGGTCTAGGGTCTCGGGGCTCGGGTTTAAGTTCTAGGTTCTAGGGTCTAGGGTCTCGGGGCTCGGTCTCGGGGTCGGGGGTCTAAGGTTCGGGGTTCGGGATTCTGGTACCGGGTATCGGGTATCGCTTCTAGGGACTAGGGTCTCTGGTATCGAATCTAGGGTCTAAGGTCTAGGGTCTAGGTTCTAGGGTCTAGGGTTTTCGGGGTTCTGGATTCTGGTATCGGGTATCGGGTATCGCTTCTAGGGACTAGGGTCTCTGGTATCGGGTCTAAGGTCTAAGGTCTAGGGTCTAGGGATTCGGGTCTCGGGTATCATGTCTCCGATCCGGGCTCGATGCTCGGGGTTGAGGTCGGGGTTCAGGGTTCAGTGTTAAGGGTTGGGGGTTCGGGGTCTCGGGTCTCGGTGTTCGGGGTTTGGGGTACGGGTCTAGGGTTTGGTGTCGGGGTTAAGGGTTCAGTGTTCAGGGTTTAGGGTTTAGGGTATCGGATCTCGATTCTCGGGGGTCAGGGGTCCGGGCGGGCTCGGGAAGCGGGGTTCAGGGTCTTTTGTCTCGGGGCTCAAGTCTCGGGTCTACGGGTTAGGGTCTCGGGGTACGGGGTTCGAGTCTTGTGTATCGGGTCTCGGGTCTAAGGTCTAGGGTCTAGGGGCTAGAGGGCCAGGGTTCTAGGTTCGGGGTTTGGGGTTCTAGGTTCGGGGTTTGGGGTTCTAGGTTCAGTGTCTAGGGTCTCGAGTCTAGGGTCTAGGGCCTCAGGTCTCGTGGCTCAAGGCTCGGGTCTCGAGTCGTGGGTCTACGGTCTAGGTCTAGGGTCTCAGGACTCGGTCTCAGGTATCGAGGCTCGATGCTCGGTGGTCGGTGGTCGGGGGTCATAGTTCATGGTGCAGGGTTCAGGGTTCAGGGTCTCGGGTCTCAAGTCTCGGGGTTGGAGGTTCGGGGTTGGGGGTCGGGGTTAAGGGTTCAGTGTTCAGGGTTTAGGGTTTAGGGTCTGGGTATCGGATCTCGATTCTCGAGTTTCGGGGCTCGGGGTGAGGGGTCCGGGTTGGGGGCTACGGGAACGGGGTTCAGGGTCTTGTGTCTTGGGGATCAGGTCTCGGGTCTCGGGTCTTGGGTCTCGGGGCTCGGGTCTTGGGTCTCGGGGCTCGGGTCTAGGGACTCAGGGCTCGGGTCTCAAATCCGAGGTTGGGTTTCGAGTTTCGGGGTTCAAGGATTGGGGTTTGGGATAGCGGTCGGGGGTTCGGGGTTAGAGGTTTGGGGTTCAGGTCTCGGGTTCGGGTCTAGGCTCTCAAGGTTTGGGGTTCTGGGTTCGGGGATAGTGGTTCGGGGTTCAGGGTTTGGGGTTCTGGGTCTCGAGTCTCGATGTTCGGGGTTCGCGTCTCGGGTCTCAAGTCTCGGGTCTCGGCTCTCAGGGTTCGAGGTTCGGGGTACGGGGTTCGCGGTTCAGGGTTCGGGGTTCGAAGTCTAGGGTCTACGGTCGAGGGGCTTGGGTCTGGGGTTAGGGTTCAGGGTCCGGGGTCTCGGGTCTAGGGTTTCAGGTCTCGAGTCTCGAGTCTCGAGTCTCGGGTATCGGGTCTAGGGTCTAAGGTCTCGGGTTTCAGGTCTCGAGCTTCGGGCTTCGGGTCTATGGTCTTGGGCCTCGGGTCTCGGGCCTCAAGATCACCTTCCCCCCATGTGATAGGTGTCTATTTGTCCATCCACTACTTTTTGAGGAAATTTTTGCAATTAAAGATTAAAGATGTAAACAGAGAAATTTTCTTCCTTCCCACATATATAGGACATCCTAAATATGTAAAAGGGAAGTCTTTTTTCTGGAATTTTGTTACCATTTTGACTTTTCTCACTGCCTCCTTAGAGGCCTTGGGGTGCATGAAGAAAGCACTTTTTTCTTTGCTTACCCACGGTCCAGACTGGCTTTCATACACCCCCAAGACCTCCATAGATTTTTTAATAGCACCCCCTTTTCCAGATGTGAAAATAACCATATCATCAGCAAATGCTAGATGATGGATCTGAGGGCCATTCTTTGGCTGAGTGAAAAGCGCTCCATGTTGAACTATCATCTTGGATAACAACTCTACTGCAATGACAAAGAGACTAGGGTCCTGTTTGGTAAATAATCAGCCTATCAGCCAATTTTGGCTTATTTGACCACTATTAATTGTTTGGTTAATAAGCTTTTTGTAACTCTAAAATACTAAAATTCAAAAGGCTACTCAAAGTAGTCTTTTCAATTACCTTTTTGAGAAAAGAAATTATACCAAACAGCTGATGCTAACATCTAATTTTACTAAACAACTTTCTACAATCAGCCAATGTTATTAACAAATCATTCCTTCTAACCCAAACAGCCAACCCAATCAGCCAACAACCATTTACCAAACAGGGCCTATGTGACAATGGATCACCCTGTCTCAGTCCCCTTGTAGCATGAAAAAAGCCATGTTGAGCCCCATTCACTATGACTGAATATCAAATATTCCCAATTGCCCTTTCAACTAACCCAATCTAACCTTCACTGAACCCCATTTTCCTCATCAAAGTGGTCACACACTTCCAAGACATTCTATCATATGCCTTGGTCATATCTAGCTTAAGAACCACATCTTCATTTGAAGCCGTGATTCCATGGCATAACTCCTCTGCAAGCAAGATGTTGTCAATGATATTCATATCTTTAACAAATCCTGCTTGATAGGGAGAAACCACTCTGATGAGGACATTGGATAACATGGTCACCATGATTTTGGTAATGATTTTGTTGCAATAGTTGCTCAAACTTATGGGTCTAAACTGTGCAAAGGTTGCAGGATTAGACACCTTAGGTATGAGCACTATTGCTGTGTGAGTTACAGCCCTAGTTAGGGCTTTTCCTTGAAAGAAATCTCTTACCAGATTCAGCAGATCATCTTTTATCACCTCCCAACAGCTTTGGTAAAAACCACCACCAAAGCAATCAGGTCCTGCAGCACTTTCAGGCTTCATACTGAACACACATTGTCTTACCTCTTGTATTGTTGGTACTTTTGTGAGATTTTCATTGTCCTCATTACTGACCAGCCCCTGCAAACAATTATAAACATCCATGTTAGTCCGCACCTCCCCTTCTGTGTATAGCTCCTCAAAGAACTTGACAGCAAGTTCTGTTATTCTCCCTTGCTCCACCTCCCACTTCCCCTCATCATTTTTTTTTTATTTTATGTATGTATTGCTTTCTTCTTCTCTCCCTTACAATCCCATGGAAGTACCTTGTGTTTTTTCCCCCTCAACTACCCAGTTAGAATGTGATTTCTGCTGCCAGTATCCCATAGCTTTAGCAAAATATTCACCACACATGCCTTGTTGTTTCTCCCAGTCCAAACACATGCTGCATATTGTCACAACCTGGATTCACCTGCAATTCTTTCATTTTCACCTAAGTATTCAGACTTGAACCTGCAATCTCAAAACAAATTTTCAGCAGCCATCTCAAAAATAAAGAAATAAATAAACAATTTAAATTAATTTACCTTATGCAAGGACAACCAAATCAAGAATTGCATCAATAATGGACAACATATTTCTGACGCAGATTGTCTTGCTTTTAAAAAAAAAATATTTATTTGATGAAACTACCAATGTTGCCCTGTACATTTCAACAATATTATCAATATTCAACATTAATTTGTTTCATACCAGTATAATCAACCATCAAACAGTTCAACAAAGCTCTTTCACTGGTATTTCAAAGAGAATCCATAATCAAGAACTTAAATTACAACAGCAGGAAAGACTAGATCGAAAGAATATGTAAGCAAAGATATAAAAGCTTGTCAATTGAAAATAATTCTATCTGTAAGCTGAACTTGCCTGCTTTCAAAACTAATAATATTAGTTCCAGCTGTTGTATTTCTATCTGTTGCTTCCTTGGTAAATCCCATTGGAAATATGCTTCGCTCAAGCTTCCGCACAGCAGTAAAATGAGAAAGCATCCCCAACCTTATTAATTTAGAGGTTAAAGTTGGAGCATCAATATGAAAGAGATAAGGTGAATGCATTCAGTTGCCTTTAGCAAAATTCAGCTTAATTCTTGCAGTGGTTATGACCTATGTACTAGCACTACTATGCAAACATAAATTATAAGTGGGAAAAACAAGAATTATGTAGCTAGTTTGATTCATCATAATCAGAAGAAGCAAATAACAAGTTAAATAGATTGTACCTTGGCCTTGTGACAACAGATAACAGATGCAGATGCAGAATACAATTGTTCTTCACATTTATTGCTGCAACAACCACTGGAAGAATCTCTGGAATATTGTCTTTGAGGCCTCACACGTTGAGGGGTTGGACAGCTAGGAAAAAATTGATAACCAGGAAGGACTCTTGATTTTCCTCTTCACAAGAAAGAGCTCGAGTGCACTGCAAATTGTGAAAATACATTGGAGTCAGTTCAAATAACACAGGTGATCTAAAGTAGCAGAGGATAGTAGACACACATACAGAACATTTTACAGATACAGGCATTCATTCCTAATCTGGGAGTAGATACATAATCCAATTCAGGGCAAGAAAATTTTCTAGCATACTTTGCATATCAATCTTTGGAAAAGACTGAATGCAGGCATGAGATGCTAGAATAAGAACTACTGAAAAAGAAAGTTCAAATATGGTAACGCATACCCGAACATAACTACTACTAACTACTAGAAAAGCCAGACTTTGTCAAATTCTTTTGGATTTGTCAGAACTGAGAGCAGACTTCATTGTTTTAAATCAAGCCAAGTTCTGCTCTAATAACTACTGAAAAATAGCAAATATGAGACTTTAATTTTGTAAGCAGTTTAAATGCAAACAAAAGCACTTTAAAGCAATATAAAGCAATGTTCATCACAACAGTTTTCATAGCAGTCAAAGTAAATGTTTGTTTACGTTCATAACACATGTATATAATATTCATTAAGACCATATGTAGGCCAGAGTTCACAGTTTATCAATTGTCTTCCAACAAAGAATGCTGAATAGTTAATGTCATAGTTTTTTCCTATTCCTCTAACTCTCATTTAGACTTGTTTCACAAATTAACAAATATGTACATAATTCATAACAATCATGTGCGCATATCTTTGCACAAATGCACATCTGCCCTCTTTCTTTATGCTCTTTTCTGTTTTCTTTCTTTTTCTGAGGTGTGAACATGCCTC
>NC_044923.1:267630-285968 GCF_003576645.1 Ipomoea triloba | reverse complement strand
CACCACACATGCCTTGTTGTTTCTCCCAGTCCAAACACATGCTGCATATTGTCACAACCTGGATTCACCTGCAATTCTTTCATTTTCACCTAAGTATTCAGACTTGAACCTGCAATCTCAAAACAAATTTTCAGCAGCCATCTCAAAAATAAAGAAATAAATAAACAATTTAAATTAATTTACCTTATGCAAGGACAACCAAATCAAGAATTGCATCAATAATGGACAACATATTTCTGACGCAGATTGTCTTGCTTTTAAAAAAAAAATATTTATTTGATGAAACTACCAATGTTGCCCTGTACATTTCAACAATATTATCAATATTCAACATTAATTTGTTTCATACCAGTATAATCAACCATCAAACAGTTCAACAAAGCTCTTTCACTGGTATTTCAAAGAGAATCCATAATCAAGAACTTAAATTACAACAGCAGGAAAGACTAGATCGAAAGAATATGTAAGCAAAGATATAAAAGCTTGTCAATTGAAAATAATTCTATCTGTAAGCTGAACTTGCCTGCTTTCAAAACTAATAATATTAGTTCCAGCTGTTGTATTTCTATCTGTTGCTTCCTTGGTAAATCCCATTGGAAATATGCTTCGCTCAAGCTTCCGCACAGCAGTAAAATGAGAAAGCATCCCCAACCTTATTAATTTAGAGGTTAAAGTTGGAGCATCAATATGAAAGAGATAAGGTGAATGCATTCAGTTGCCTTTAGCAAAATTCAGCTTAATTCTTGCAGTGGTTATGACCTATGTACTAGCACTACTATGCAAACATAAATTATAAGTGGGAAAAACAAGAATTATGTAGCTAGTTTGATTCATCATAATCAGAAGAAGCAAATAACAAGTTAAATAGATTGTACCTTGGCCTTGTGACAACAGATAACAGATGCAGATGCAGAATACAATTGTTCTTCACATTTATTGCTGCAACAACCACTGGAAGAATCTCTGGAATATTGTCTTTGAGGCCTCACACGTTGAGGGGTTGGACAGCTAGGAAAAAATTGATAACCAGGAAGGACTCTTGATTTTCCTCTTCAAAAAAATTGATAACCAGGAAGGACTCTTGATTTTCCTCTTCACAAGAAAGAGCTCCCAGGAAGGACTCTTGATTTTCCTCTTCACAAGAAAGAGCTCGAGTGCACTGCAAATTGTGAAAATACATTGGAGTCAGTTCAAATAACACAGGTGATCTAAAGTAGCAGAGGATAGTAGACACACATACAGAACATTTTACAGATACAGGCATTCATTCCTAATCTGGGAGTAGATACATAATCCAATTCAGGGCAAGAAAATTTTCTAGCATACTTTGCATATCAATCTTTGGAAAAGACTGAATGCAGGCATGAGATGCTAGAATAAGAACTACTGAAAAAGAAAGTTCAAATATGGTAACGCATACCCGAACATAACTACTACTAACTACTAGAAAAGCCAGACTTTGTCAAATTCTTTTGGATTTGTCAGAACTGAGAGCAGACTTCATTGTTTTAAATCAAGCCAAGTTCTGCTCTAATAACTACTGAAAAATAGCAAATATGAGACTTTAATTTTGTAAGCAGTTTAAATGCAAACAAAAGCACTTTAAAGCAATATAAAGCAATGTTCATCACAACAGTTTTCATAGCAGTCAAAGTAAATGTTTGTTTACGTTCATAACACATGTATATAATATTCATTAAGACCATATGTAGGCCAGAGTTCACAGTTTATCAATTGTCTTCCAACAAAGAATGCTGAATAGTTAATGTCATAGTTTTTTCCTATTCCTCTAACTCTCATTTAGACTTGTTTCACAAATTAACAAATATGTACATAATTCATAACAATCATGTGCGCATATCTTTGCACAAATGCACATCTGCCCTCTTTCTTTATGCTCTTTCTGTTTTCTTTCTTTTTCTGAGGTGTGAACATGCCTCACAATAACAACAATAAATAATTCTCACTTATTCCAAACAAGAAAAGGCTAAAGATCATACAAGCATGTGAAGATAATTGTCCTTCTACAATATTAAAAGGCTAATCCATTACAGATCATGAATTTCTATAATTCTAAAAAAGGGAAAGAATCAAACATACCATCCTGTTTCAAAAAAAAAAATCAAGCATACCATCCTCTTGAACCTGCAAACCCCCTTTTACCTAATTACCTGCAATTCTTTCATTTTCACCAAAGTATTCAGACCTGAACCTGCAATCTCAAAATAAATTTTCAGCAGCCATCTCAAAAATAAAGAAATAAATAAACAATTTAAATTAATTTACCTTATGCAAGGACAACCAAATCAAGAATTGCATCAATAATTTACAACATATTACCAGAAATTAAATTAGAATTAATTTACCTTAAACAATTAAAATTAATTTACCTTATGCAAGGACAACCAAATCAAGAATTGCATCAATAATTTACAACATATTACCAGAAATTAAATTAGAATTAATTTACCTTAAACAATTAAAATTAATTTACCTTATGCAAGGACAACCAAATCAAGAATTGCATCAATAATTTACAACATATTACCAGAAATTAAATTAGAATTAATTTACCTTAAACAATTAAAATTAATTTACCTTATGCAAAGACTCCAAAGGGTATTAAATTATTAATGATTAAATTAACAGCACTTTGCAGCTTCCTCCCTTATGGATAATGTATAAGGCAGCATAAATTACATGCACTGACAACAGAACCTTAAAATCACTATAGAAAACTCACCAGCCTCTCTTGCTCTGATGATCGGCCAGTGAAGCAGCTTTTCTTTATTCTCTTGATGGCAACATCTATTCCTCTCCATTTGCCATGATAGACAGTGCCAAATGTTCCATAACCCAATTTCCTTCAACTCTTCAAGGTCTTCATTTTTTATGATCTGTAATGGCAAACCGCAAACTAGAAAAGGTTATCTAAGAAAGGGNAATGATAATAAACATTGATGGGCCCTATGATTTTCTTCCCTTTCTTAGATAACCTTTTCTAGTTTGCGGTTTGCCATTACAGATCATAAAAAATGAAGACCTTGAAGAGTTGAAGGAAATTGGGTTATGGAACATTTGGCACTGTCTATCATGGCAAATGGAGAGGAATAGATGTTGCCATCAAGAGAATAAAGAAAAGCTGCTTCACTGGCCGATCATCAGAGCAAGAGAGGCTGGTGAGTTTTCTATAGTGATTTTAAGGTTCTGTTGTCAGTGCATGTAATTTATGCTGCCTTATACATTATCCATAAGGGAGGAAGCTGCAAAGTGCTGTTAATTTAATCATTAATAATTTAATACCCTTTGGAGTCTTTGCATAAGGTAAATTAATTTTAATTGTTTAAGTAAATTAATTCTAATTTAATTTCTGGTAATATGTTGTAATTATTGATGCAATTCTTGATTTGGTTGTCCTTGCATAAGGTAAATTAATTTAAATTGTTTATTTATTTCTTTATTTTTGAGATGGCTGCTGAAAATTTATTTTGAGATTGCAGGTTCAGGTCTGAATACTTTGGTGAAAATGAAAGAATTGCAGGTAATTAGGTAAAAGGGGGTTTGCAGGTTCAAGAGGATGGTATGCTTGATTTTTTTTTTTGAAACAGGATGGTATGTTTGATAAAAAAAAAAAAACAAGTATTCACAACTCTAAAGTGTGAGAAGCAAAAATTAAAACAGAACACATTATTTAGATTCCATTATTTGGTTGCTATAACATGTGAGTATGTGTGTGTTTTAAACTTTTAATGACTACAAATTACAGCAGTATATTAACTTAGCTGCCCTTAGAATTCTAGGATAATCTTGACATATCATCAAATAGGCATAAGTATTTTCTTTAGGCTTTACAGTCAGATCTTGAAAGGAAAAAGAACATAAGCCTGCCATAATTACATGCTTTGCAGTCTGTAAATACATTGCACACAATATAATACTACTCATCAAATCAGTGAAAGAGGCTTCATGAATAGAGCTAATAAAAACTCACAATTGAATACCAAGTGACAAAATAAAAGCCTGCAATAAAATAGAGAGGAATTTGCACATGTAATTGCGAAAGATCAAAACCAAAACCAATGCTGCAGTGGAAGCATTAAATCCTAAACTGTAACCTCAAAATGCATAAACTAATCAGACATAAGTAATCCAACAATAGGTTGCAAAGCTCCAGTAGCAAGAACTTCTTTCTTAACATAACACCAATATAATTAGTCCTAGCAGGTACCCAAAAAATGGTAAAAATTATCTAAATAGGCAGAAGATGCATACAATAACTTCAAATTCAAAAGAAACCAAATTTCTGACCGCTTCATAGTGTATTGCAGAATCTTCAGAGCGAAGCATATCTTATGTTTCTTATTAAAAATAAGATATATGAATTAATTGTCCCTTAAATAATATATACATACATACCGGTGGCAGCGGCGAGCGGCGACAACTGGAGACCGGAACCCTTGCGGCGACGACGGGAGACCGGAAACCTTGCGGCGAGGCGGCTGGAGACCCGCGGCTACTGCAGCGAATGGCGAGGAGGCGGCTGTGCGAGCCTAAATGTCTTCTCCTCTCCTCTTCTATTTTATCATAACAAAAAAAAAAAAAAACTGCGCATGTATATACACCAAAACATAGTTCTGTACAACCACAAAGAGTTCTAAATGCATAAATCCTATTCTCCCTAATCATCTATCAAACTCAAAACTATCAATCATCATGTTTTTAGTCCCACACAAGAGGGTGGGACCGATACCCGAATAGCTATAACCAACAACCCTCTACCCTTGACACAAGTCTCAATCCCCGGGGTACAAAGCTCTGTATTTTCCCCCCAAGAACCTTTATGAAACTCATGCCAAGCAATAGATCTCACCAACCCCACCCTTGATCCCACCAATCACCTCCAAGTGTACGGAGCTCCGCATTTTGCCACCGGAGGCTTAAGACCAGTGAGACCAAGCAATGGCTCCCTCCCAACCACCCTTAACACTCAAGTCAACCATCCCCGCACATATATCTGTGTTTTTACCGGGGTAGGCCTTGCAACTCAAATGCTAAGCAATGGCTCTCCATACACCAAACAAGTCCCATTCCAATCCCTTTTTTTCTTTTCAATTTTTCTTCATTTTCAACTTTTCATCCACCATCCAGCCTCACAACATCAATTCAGCATATTTCATTATCATCTACTCAAGAGTACTCCCACCTCAATGTGTATGCTATACCAAAACATGTGAGACACTCATAAGATCAATAAATGGGTTAGGGAGACTAAGGATGTATGCAAAAAGAACCCCTGTATGCAATAGCCCCCCTTCCCAAAATCAAAACACATCACAGTTGAGCATTATATACAACTATTCTCTCCAACATTAATGATCACAAGAAAACAAAACCAGCTCAACCACTTTTGGTATCATTGTTGTGCTGCTGTGTGTTCCTGTTGCTGCTCTGTTTCCTCCTCAGTCACAATCTGACCTCCCTGGAGTCCACACTGCCAGCCTAAATGTCTTCTCCTCTCCTCTTCTATTTTATCATAACAAAAAAAAAAAAATGCCCATGTATATACACCAAAACATAGTTCTGTACAAATGGCCCGAAAGTGACCATATAATCAAAGGGTACAAATACTAACTCATCAAATCATACTATACTAAAGGTGCAAAGCACTAAAACACCCTAAAGTACTCAAAGGAGAGTAAACAAAGTGCAGACTGGATTCAAGAAAACACCAATATATAATAATTTCTTAAAATTCGAAATTATTAATTTATAAGCCCTAAAATGCATTATAATTCCTAAAATATATAATAATTTCTTAAAATTCATAATGTATTAAACAATAATTCGAAATTCGAAATAAATACAAAATTACCGGCGGAGGGTTGGCCGGCGGTGTCGCGGTGTGCGGTGGCTGGGCGGCGGCTGGCCGATCAGGCGGTGGCTGGCCGGGCAGGCGGTGGCTGGGCGAGCGGGCGGTGGCAGTGGGCGGGGACGAAGCCGGCTGGGCGGGCGGTGGCGAAGCGCGGTGGCTGTGCGGGCTGTGGCTAAGCGCGGTGGCTGTGCGGGCTGTGGCTAAGCGCGGTGGCTGTGCGGGTGGTGGCGATGCGCGGTGGCTATGCGGGCGGTGGCGAAGTGCGTTGGAGGTGCGGTGGCGGGCAGTGGTTTATTTGAAGAAGAAGAACGAAGAGGGATAGAAGAAGAAAACGCAGATCTGAAATTTTCTTGAGTATGGTAGGTTTTATTAAAAATCTACGGCGTCGGTTGTTGCTTTAACCGACGCCGTTGGATTTTATTTTTTTATAAATAAAAAAGCAGATATGAATTCATTTAAAAAACATAAAATATAAATACGACATGGTTCTTCACGAACCGACGTCGTATATATTTTATTTCTTTTTTTTTTTTTTAAATATACAATACGACGTCGGTTCTTTTGAAGAACCGACGTCGTATTTATATTTTAAAAAAATAAAATATATATGACGTTGGTTCGTCCAGGAACCGACGTCGTATATATTTATTTACATTTTTTAATATTTTAAAATATAAATACGACGTCGGTTCCTGAACGAACCAACGTCGTATGGTTTTCGTATTTTTTTAAAATATTATTTAACGTCGGTTTTGTAGGAAAACCGACGCCGTATCCGTTTTTAAAAAATTATAAATATAAATAATTGTTTGACGTCGGTTTTAAAAACATATTACCAAAAACCTTGCGGTGAGGGGGCTGGAGACCGGCGGCTACTGCAGCGAATGGCGAGGAGGCGGTTGTGCGGGGCTGTTTTGTTGGCTGGGGAGGATGGATGGCGGAGATTGGACGGCGACGGGGCTGGAGGTGTTAGATTTGGATGGTGACGGGCTGCGGCGTTGGACGACGAAGGAGAGCAGCGCAGCGCAACGAGCGGAGAAGAGACCGGCAGTGGCTGGACGGCGTGCGGCGAGCGGCGAGTAGAGGATAACGACACCGACGCAAGTGATTACGACGTGCGGCGTGCGAAAAACTATAAAGTTTTGATCCCGACTAACCTAGCCTTACTATCTTTGAGATTTGTGGAAGCCGTTAAAATTACTTTATATTCCCGTTAAAATTACTTGATCCTGTTAACAAACACCAAATACGATGGAAAGTTGTCTATGCACATACAACATACGTATGTGTATTTTTATTTTTTATTTTTTAAAGACATGCGTATGTGTGTTAATTGTTTTGTAA
This sequence comes from Ipomoea triloba, assembly GCF_003576645.1. NCBI lineage: Eukaryota > Viridiplantae > Streptophyta > Magnoliopsida > Solanales > Convolvulaceae > Ipomoea > Ipomoea triloba. The sequence goes on along the minus strand of NC_044923.1, from coordinate 278,752 downwards.
CAATTAAATTATATTTTTTTGCTTGTTTGACTACTGTTACCTGTTTGACTTAGTTAAACAACTTAGTGTTTGGTTAATCAGTTTTTTGTAATAACTTATTGTTTCAAAATGCAAAAATTCAAAAATATGATCAAACAGATTGTTCAATAAGCTTTTTGAGCAAATATATTATATATGTCATTTTGAATGTAATCAGCTATCAACTAACAATTAATTACCAAACATTTTTCTACAATCTGTTAATGCTATCTAGACAAATTCACTAACAACTATTTGCCAAATAACCCCTTATTCATTATCTTTACTCTCTTGTTTAAATCATCAATCGTTTTTAACATGAGTCCAATAATTTATATATGGTGGGGTTATATAGAGTTTATATACACCAACACCACCTAAAAAAAATTGATTCCTTCTATGAATGTTTTTACTTTTGGTTGAGTGTAAATTTAATAATTAAATTTTGTACCATGCCGTTGTAAGTTTTATTTGATTTTTCCAATTTAGAGCCTCGCATTATCACAGTTCTAAAAAAATCACCACATTTCATTTCAAAAATTATATTTCAGTCCTTAAATTTCAATGATCGGCGTAAACTGAGAGTGCCGGTACAATCTGTGCATTGTGTTTGGATCGCGGGAAGCATTTAGAGAGAATTGTGCTCGATGAACGCGCGAGGGAGGTATTCGCCGGGGACTGGGAACGGTCGAGGCGGAGGAGGCGACGGTTACGGCGGGGGTGGCTTTCAATCCAACCATAATTCCCGCGGCGGTTACCGTCAGGGTAGGAACCCTCATTCTCAGCCTCAGCAGTATGATAAGCGGAGCTTGCAGAATGAGCCGCACCAACAACAGCAGCAATGGTTGCGGCGGAACGCTAGTGCAGCTCCGCCGGAGTCAAGTTACAATGAGGTTCGGAAAAATATCCAGTCCGGCGGGATTGATTCAAGGTACATTTTCGCTAATTGCTCCCATCTTTCTATTGTTTAATAATAACTCCAATCGTCATAGCGACTAATTAGTTGGTTATCTATAATTTTTATTTGTGGTTTAAAGGGTCTTAACTATTATTAAACTGTGATTTTGATTTGATTCTCAGTTTCTTACCCATTTATCTTGGTTAACTCAGCTCTAATGTTTGGAAGGCTCGCCTAAATATTCCACCGCCTGACACTCGGTATAGGACTGAGGTTTGTTGAAATATGAACATAATATTTACAGGCCATTTCTTTTTGACATAGGTGACATAATTAGCATCTCTGGTTTTATTTCAGGATGTGACTGCAACCAAAGGAAATGAGTTTGAAGATTACTTTTTGAAGCGTGAGCTACTCATGGGGATTTATGAGAAGGGATTTGAAAGGCCTTCTCCCATCCAGGAGGAGAGTATACCTATTGCACTTACTGGCAGTGATATTCTTGCTAGAGCTAAAAATGGAACTGGCAAAACAGCTGCTTTCTGTATTCCTGCACTGGAAAAAATTGATCCAGACAACAATGTCATTCAAGGCATGTCATTCTAATTTTTTTTCTACAAGTAACTAACTTTCAATGATGTAATAGGGGGATTTGAGCCCTTCTGTTTCCCCGTTAAACGTTTTGCTCTTTGATTGCAATGGTGCTTTAAAAGTTTGAGTCTTTCCTTAATAAAGTTAATTCATGACTTGATAGTGCATGCAACGTATAAGATTTGAGTTTTCTTCATATTTAATCTCTTGCACTCGTGTTTACACCCGTACAGCCATACGTTTGACATTCTAATCCTATTTTTAATGTTTGATAATGCAGTTGTTATACTTGTCCCAACAAGAGAGTTGGCACTTCAGACATCTCAAGTTTGTAAGGAATTAGGCAAGCACTTGAAGATACAGGTAATGGTCAGTACAGGAGGAACAAATTTGAAAGATGATATCATGCGTTTGTATCAACCTGTCCATTTACTTGTTGGAACTCCTGGAAGAATACTCGATCTTGCCAAAAGGGGTGTCTGCATTTTGAAGGACTGTGCAATGATTGCTATGGATGAGGTATTCCAGGAAGCAAATTATTTTATGTTCTGGTTAGTTCTTCCAAAAATGGGCATATAATGTTTAGATAACATGCGTTTCTATCTCCTTCCCCCCTAGTTTTAGCTTGTTTGTCAGACTAAAATGTCAACAGAAAACAATCAGTATAATGGATCTTGCATAAATAGAATATTACAATGATCAGAGGTTGCAGTTTACTTCTCTGTTTCAAAAAACATTGGTTTATTGAATGCAATTGACTCTTCTCTATAATAAACTGTCTAAGATTTAGGAATGTCCAAGTTGAATATGTTGCTAGGTAGGCCTATCTTTTCTCCCAGTCAAGTTAACCGGAATGAATTTGTCTTTCAGGCTGATAAACTTTTGTCCCCTGAGTTTCAACCTTCCGTGGAGCAACTAATTATGTTCCTACCTCAACATCGACAAATTTTGATGTTTTCAGCTACATTTCCAGTGACTATCAAGGATTTCAAAGACAGATATCTGCAAAAGCCTTATATTATTAATCTAATGGATGAACTTACACTCAAAGGTATAACACAATTTTATGCCTTTGTAGAAGAGCGGCAGAAGGTCCACTGCCTCAATACCCTTTTCTCTAAGGTTCGATCTTTACCCCACATATGACCTCTCAATCCATTTTTGTGGGTCTCATACTCTTATGCATAGCATATTCCCCTCTGCAGCTGCAAATCAACCAATCAATTATTTTTTGCAACTCTGTGAACCGAGTGGAACTGCTTGCAAAGAAAATCACTGAGATTGGCTATTCCTGCTTCTATATCCATGCAAAGATGCTGCAAGATCATCGGAACAAAGTCTTTCATGACTTCCGCAATGGTTCCTGCAGGAATCTTGTTTGTACTGGTATGCCTTTTCTTGTGCTTCTCTATATGGAAATATGTGCCTAGTTGCATAGGTGATACTTGAATCTCAAAGCTATTTTTTATTTGCAGATTTATTCACTAGAGGAATAGACATTCAAGCTGTCAATGTTGTGATTAATTTTGACTTTCCTAAGAACTCAGAAACTTATCTGCACAGGGTATATTAAATTCATCCTTGCAGGATTTGTAGTTTACTATTATATAAGTGATTTTTAATTCACTTTCAAGGACAGACAGACTTTCTTTTCCATTTGACCATTGACTTTTTATGATCAGGTGGGCCGTTCAGGAAGATTTGGGCATCTTGGATTGGCTGTAAATTTGATCACCTATGAAGACCGTTTCAATTTGTATGTATTAAGTATATTGTTAATATGTTTTAGATGATAGCATCATATATACTGGCAGTCCTAAGACTAATAATGTGCTAATCATTCCTTTTTCATACTTCTCGTATGGACAGGTATAAAATTGAGCAAGAACTTGGGACTGAAATTAAACCAATTCCGCCCCAAATAGATCAAGCTATTTACTGTCAGTAATAAGCCAACTAAAGTAAAACCAACTATGTGTAAGTGAGAGAGGCATCTGGTATATTTCTTGCACCGCTGCCACTGGCTAAATGAAATGCAAGCTGCTTGATGATGCTCAAGCTATAATAGAGTTTATGATGATAATTCACTGTGGTTTTAGTACCGAGAGGTGGATTTCTCTCCTCCTATTCCCATGATTTCTCATGGATGGATATGGATCGGGGTGGGGATGGAGTTGTAAATCTTCTCATCAAGTTGACGACTTGACAGTACTTCACCTTGTTTTACTTGTAGGCAATTTCTGCACTTATTGAAGGCAATGGCTACTTACTCCCTGGATCAAGATATATTGGAGGCTGCAGCTTAATTTGTAGCAGGGATATGATGCTAATGTTGATGCCTGGGTGAGTAGTGACTTGTTACATTTATGAGCAGTAAGTACTTGAGTAGATAGAATGAACAATTAAATATTATATATGGTCTTCTTCTCCCCTGCCTAGCTTTTGTAACCTTTTTCAGTCTGTTAAGAATTGAAGTTGAGATCCCAATTTATTTATGTGATTATTGAAATATATATATATATGCTTATATTATTGATTGGTATAATATACATGATGAGCTATTCTCCCTGCCCTAAGCTCCCCACAAAAGAATTAGCAGCCAAACCACCCCAAAAACCTCTTGGGAGTGTAACCGCTTGATCTGAATTTTGCAGCCATGTCCTCAGCCTTGAGGATCTCTTCCTTTCGTTGCGCTTCAACTACTGCCCTCTTCTCATCTGCCACCTTGTGAATTTCAGCTACTTTGTTCTTCATTTTTGCTCTATGTTCAGCCTTCCTCTTCTCAATATTTTCCTGCTTGCATTGTGTTAAAGGTACGTAAGCACATAGATGTTACACTAAGGAGAAGAAAATCAAACACAATAATTCCTTAACTGTACCAACACAGCCCGAGCAAAGACACCAGTGTTAATCGACACCTTAAAATATTCCAAAGTTTATATTAACAATTTACCTCAATCTGCCTTAGTTGAGCATCCAAAATATTCCAAAGTTTATATTAACAATTTACCTCAATCTGCCTTAGTTGAGCATCCATAGTCGCCTTGTTAATGTTCTCCCATGATCCAATTGCAGTCAGCTTTTTTTGTGCCCTGAGTGGGTATGCCCTCCTATATATTAGAGAGACAAGTCAAAGGTACCAAAGAAAACAAGGAAAAATCATACTAACTTGTTGTCAGCTACAGTTTTTTCATTCTCTTCCCATGCTTTGATCAAAGCCAATCTTTTCTCCAATTCCACTCTAGCCAGAGCATCATCTAGTATTATTATTAGAGTAAAATTAAAAACAAAATCAAGATAATGAAGGCTGCCCAAAAGTTATTAACAAACTAATAAATCACCTCTGTCCTTGGCACTCCCTGCACCATCTGTCTCACCTATTAAGATTGAGACAGTTAAAATTTCAAACCATAAAAGATAAGGCTAAAAATGAAAACAAAATTCTGATTTCCTTGTTCTTTTCCCTTCAAATGTAGAAAAGAAGACAGATGTATTTAATTATTTATTTGTTTTACCCCAAGAAAATATAGAGATGAAAAGAAGAGAGAAAATATATACTTTGTGAGGCAGGAGAAAGTGGCACAAGGGATAGAGCTCTCTCATTCTTCTTCTCAGGTGAATGATGGGCTGGAGGATTTTCCTCTTCTCCCATGTTTATGTATATCAATACAAACCTTTCTACAGGAATATGGTTGCAGAGGCAGGCCAGTAGATCTTCAAGAAAACAAGAAAAGAGTATATAGTAAATTAAAAGGCCGGGGAACAACATAGGAAACTATATTAGTTATTAGTGCTTACTTTGTTTTGTGTGATTGTGTCATTATGGGATGAATTAAAATTGATAGAGTTTCCATAGAGACAACAATGGCAATGAGCTATAATCATCATGAAATAAAAAGAAAAGACAAGTTATTTAAGTAACTTTTCTTTTTATTGTTGATTTTGAAGATAAAAGCCAAAGAATTAATCCTTCAATTCCGTCTAATAACCTTCCATTTGAATCAACATCATTTGATTTTCTCATCAATTCTTTAGCATTAAGAAAATATTCCAATGGACATCATCCGTCCTTTATTATGACAGATTATGAATACTTAGGCTCCCAGAAATTGAAACTGGATGGCCCTCTTTGAATTACACAAGCAGAAGAGAACTTGGGCCGACAAAATATAGACATAGCCCTTATGTTTTAATATATTTTTTTTGTCCGAGTGACTCATCTATCACTATTTGAGGGTATGCACGAGATAAATCTATAGCTGACAGGCTCTAACCAAAAAGACTAATAGCCGGCTTCCTCTGGGAATTGAATTTATAACCTTGTGGTTACCAAGTTAACAGTGTGATTATCTTAGCTGATATTGTCCGATCCCATCTTGACTAGTGAGGTTTACTGTCTTGTGCTGTACCAGTGTACTGTACTGTGTAGCTATTATTATGAGCAATATAATCGATCTGGTCACGCTGCATGCATATCTTTTATTAGGGTTTTAATGCATGCAGTAGCTATGGAAGACATTCATATATTAATTCATCGATATTATCTTACCCAATTTAATTTTTCAACTCCCAATGGCTTCTTCAATGTTGTGCGTGTACTATACGTACATACATTTTCATCATCATCTACTGCTTTTTATTTTGAGAGTACAGTAAGCACTTTTCCTTGACCATTATTATATTAATTTATGGGTTTCACTTTTATCTGTTTAATCACGGCGTGCCAATCTTACCTTTCATCTTCTTTTGGTATCCTCTTCTACAAGTCACATAATCACACTGCACTTTAATGGCATTTCAATTCGATAATGGCGTGGCCATCATGTGACACAAAAAGATAAAAGAAAAAAAGTAGTTAACAGTACTTATTCGAAACATTAAAGCAATCATCCCCTCGTGAGCAAAAGTGGATTGAATCACCTAATTATCCGGACAGCTAATTGGGAATCATTGTCTTAATGCATACAATACATCGTATTACTGATTGGACTGCATTATATATCTTATGATTATGTATGTTATGCTGTGTGTACTGTGTGATTTTGTCTTTCTAATTTGTTATATTTAGTGGAAATTAAGGATTGTTTGGATGTTTCTTAAGTGGGGGAATAGCTATAGTCTTCTGTTTCTCCTTTTCTTTTTCTAATTTCCAGCCATTTTCAAGATTAGTAGTATTTGTCATTATTAGTAAGATTTGGTGCATGCAAGTGACAGCCCTCCATAGGAACACCTCACCATCATCTATCCATCTGTTAAGTGTTTAATTAAAAGTGGAAACCCTTCCATTCTTAAGCACACGATTAATGGACCGAATTCATATGTATGTAGCAACACTTTTAGGAGAGTTGTTCCCGAATGAGGTTTGATCAAAACTTTATTGAATTAATCTTAAGTTGCTAGATGTGGATAGTAATGTAATATGCAAATAAAAAAAATGGTTACCTTTCAATTCTTTCATTTTCTTGTGGATAGTAATGTAATATGCAAATAAAAAAAAATGGTTACCTTTCAATTCTTTCATTTTCTTTTTATCAAAACGTTAGAAACTCATGTCGGTCAAATTAGTACTCAAGTAAAATATCTAACTTTGGTCCATCTTTTTAATATACTGATGGGTGTATTAAATTAAGATGCATATATATACTGGATTAAAAGGTATTTGTCACAAGAGAGATGAAGGCTGGGGACCATCAGATCATTTCAAAGGGTCAAATCTCTCTTGTTGGAGAAGAAGGCCCTTCCCCAAACCCAATGCTGTCTTGTACTATAAGTAACACATTCACATTATATGATAATTGATTGACGGTTCTTCTTTGATACTAAACCATTAACTAATTAAGAGCCCAATTTATTGGTTTATGATTTTGACATGAATCGATTTCTACTTTGGTAATGACTAGTATTTTCGACCACTTTGGATTGGATGGTTAGAATTGAAATAGCTATCATGACTTTTCTGTATTTTCAAGTGGCCAGATCAAATGTTTTAAACTAAAACATACCTTAGTTTTTTTTACCACTTCCGGAGGATTGAAAACACAAGAATTAGAAAGGGGTGGCTGAGTGGATGAAACATAATTCTTGTACTAGAAAGTTACGAGTTCGATTCTTGTCAACATCATCTTGGTTGAGCTCGTCACACAAGGTCTTTTTAATATAGTTTACCTCTGATTTTTTTTTTATTAAAAAAATGTTTGTGCATGCCAGCTGCTACTTCATTGCTTCAAGGAGTGACAATGAATGAGGAGGGAGGGAGGTTACACATAAACACTGCATAGGCATAGCCCACCTGAACATGCAACTTAACTGCCATTGCATTATTAATTGGATTTGGTATATACATACATGCATTCAGTTACATTCATAAATTAGTAGTAGTTGTTGTACTATCTATTACAAGTTTTATGTCTCTTAATTATGAGAAGTTGAGAATTCAAGGTGGACGTTAACATAACATTATATATAAACACACACACACACACACATATATATATAATAAAGTGATTGCATGCCATGTTCTCTACAGCCACTCTGATCCATATATATAATATATGCCACCATCAAAACAATTGGCCATGAGATGTTTACTAAGAAAAAAGTGTATACCAAAATATATACTTAGTGATCATATGTATAATTGATGGCGCGGTGAATAGTAGATAGTGAGGATGGAGTCGGTGCATATCTATCAAAGTGGGTGTGTATATATATAATGCTCATGATATGATGAAAACATGTGGAAGTTGAGTGGCCAAGGGACCGGGGAGCTTAAATTTCAAGTATGCATAGTATATGCCACTACCATTCAAATTCATGTTAAATCCAAAAATGACTATCTGAAAGAAGACTATTCGATACCTTGATAAAGTTTAATAAAATACATCATAGTTTCGATAAAACTCAAGTAAAAAAATGACTATTGTAATTTGTATTCGGTGTTGAAAATAGTTTAATTTAAAGTATGAATCATCTAGGATGAGTCACGTACTGTAGTTATGAGGTTTTTAATGGATAAAGTGTGGAGTGATATTATTTCCGCAGTAAATAAGTACCGCATGTATATGGGTGTCGGTAGGTATACTGTGGGGTGGGAGCCAAAACCAAAAAAGATGACAAATGAGAAACGACAACCTAAGTTTGTGCAAGTATTATAAGAAAGAGGCAATGCCTGTTATTTTTGGCTAAGAGATGAAGTTTGTTTGGTAATACTATGCAACCAATTTTTTTTCTTCTTCTTTTTAATGGTTCAATGGTTGTTTTCATCTCATTTATTTGTCACTCTATAATTAGTATGTATTAGCCACTGCTGACTGCAAGCTGCCACCTCTAATTAATATTAATAATAATGTGCCAATTCCAAGATTCCCTTCTATGTTCTCATTTAATTTAATGTCAACAGCTTTGCTATAAATATAACAAAAATATAAATTAAAATCAACCCAAACCCAATTCAAGCATTTGACTTTACCTTCAAAAACTAAATGGTGATGTTGAAGTCATATCGGTCCTAATTACTTGCACATAAATAGCGAAAATATTATGATTGAACTTTGTTTAGAAATTAAAATGTGAAATCCCCTCACTCCTCCACCTTGAGCTCCAGTGCTCTACACCCTACAAAAAGCAAAATATTACCGAGTATGATTGAACTATAAGGTTGGAGAATCAACTCTTATCAGAATGCACCATGTTAAAAAAAAACTATTGATGACATTACGATTGGTCTATTGGAATCCTATACTTACTTCTTATCATAATATTTAATATTAAAAATTGTCCAACCGATGTAGTTAAATTAATTTTTAGAATTCTTTATATGTATTAATTGCCTATAAATTAATTACTTTCCTGTGAATTAATTAGATAAAGTAATAATGTTAAATGATATTATATTGAAATAAAAAATTATACTCATATGACGTCACTAATATAGCTTTATTTAAAACCCCACCAAGAAAATAACAAAAGTGGAATTCAATTATTCTACAAAAAATTCCAAATCTAAGAAATATATGTAGCTTTGTTTACATTTGACCCTACACAAACGGACCCATGATTTAATTAGTGTTACAATAAAAAATATTATTAGTAGAATTGTTTAGGGTGTGCTTGTCAATTCACATTGCAAATATTTTTGTAAGTACCATACAAGAAGCAAAACAAATTAAAACCTATATCAAATCTCTGGCTGCTCCTTGCCTCACTAGTATAAACATAAGATTTCATTAGCTTGTTAAAGATTCCCTACTTTATATAAATGAATATATTTGTAATTAGTAGTTATGAAATTATTAGACTCGATGGGTATCTATAAAAAAAATATTTTTACTATTATCATCCGATTCAATCATTAAAATTTTACGACATATATATTTTGACTCGTCTATTCAAATTGTATTACACTATATATTAAAAGACATGCAAATTAAGTCTCACAAATTGTAACTAGCTAGCTAACTAGCTAATCAACATATAAATTTACATCTCACAAAATATATTGGAGTCTCCTAACAAATATCTTCATGTTATATTAGATTTGACATTAAACAATCAATAATGTTTTCACCTAATAGGAAATGGAAGCTTCTTCCATCCTCCTTTCATATCTTTTTATTATTGTTATCACTTTAGCGGTGTGATATCATACACTTTTTTGTGTACAATTTTCTTCTTCTACAATTTCTTTTTCTAATTTAGAAAAAGGGCATGCCACTTATTTTCTTTTTCTTTTGCACTGATGATATTGGTTGAAATTAAATAAAAAAAGACAAATTAATTAATTAATTAATTAAAATATGATGTACTTGTCACAAGGTGGTGACTACTCTTTTTCAAAGTAAACTATCGCATACAGAAAATATAGTGAGGGAAATGTAGGAATGAACTAGAGAGAGACAAAGAAGGAGGAGGACGAGAAGAAGAAGAAGAAGAAGAAGAGTGGGAAACGGCAGAAGATCACCGCTTCAGATCTGCTTTATCTGCGTCTCTTTACCAATTCAATTCATTACTGTTCAATGCAAAGCCTCTGAAAATAAGAACTCCATTTTCTCTACTGAGTTTTTACTCACTCAGTCAACTCAGTGCCACACTTCTCTCTCTCTCTCTTTCTCTTTTTCTGATTCATTGTGGTCTAGAGTTTAAAACTCGTATTGGGTATTTTCGATTTTGAGAAAAGTTTTGATCTTTGATCTTTGCTGGTCACCTGTGATCTTTAACGTTAATGGTAGCTATCCGCCGGTGCTCATTGGAGCTCCGGTGAGTCGCTGAGGAAGCTCCGGTGAGTGTTGGGGGATTGGGTGAACAAAATGTGTATCTGAGAGCTAAAAGAGTTTGAAAATGTTCAAGTCGGCGCGGTGGCGGAGCGAAAAGAACAGGATCAGGGTTGCGTTCAAGCTGCAGTTTTATGCAACTCAGGTACTGCCTCAGGGAACTCCTCTGAATTTCCATATTTTAACTGAATTTGTATTAAAGAAGAAACAGTGTACTTTTTTCTCCCATTCTTGGAAATGAATGTTGAATTGCAGAAACTGTGTCTTCTCTGGGGTTGTAGCCTTTGTGTACATTTTCTTGAAAAGATTGCTTTTTTTTTTTTTTTTTTTTTTTTTTTTTTTTTTT
>NC_044923.1:258720-266164 GCF_003576645.1 Ipomoea triloba | reverse complement strand
TTTTTTTTTTTTTTTTTTTTTTTTTTTTTTTTTTCCCACCTGCTATAATATCTGTGTAACCAAACCCAAATATGGAATTGAAGAACAATTGTTATTGGTATGGTGTCGCAGGTAACAGGGGATGCATTGATGATATCTGTGGTTCCAGCTGATGTTGGGAAGCCAACATTGAAATTAGAAAAGGCTGTAGTTCACAATGGGAGCTGTTACTGGGAGAATGCAGTTTATGAAACAGTGAAATTCAATAGAGACCAAAAATCTGGGAAGATCCATGAGAGAATCTATAACTTTGTTGTGGGAACTGTATGTGTAATGTTCAAGTCTGCATTTACATACTTTGCTTCCTTTCAAGTGACTTTAGATGTTTAAATCTCTGGTGGATGTACTTTGTAGGGGTCCTTGAAAGCCGGAGTTGTTGGAGAGGCTTCCGTTGATCTTTCGAGTTATGCAGAGGCAACCAAGGTTTCCTATGTGTCCCTTCCCCTCAAGAATTCGAAATCCGGGGCCATATTGCATGTAAATCCCTCTTCCTTTTCCTTCTCATCACTGAAATGATATGCGTTTCTTCGCTTGTTATAATCTGATCAATGGTTTGGTGTTGTCATGTTGAGCTCTTATTTAGGTATCAATAAAGAGGGTTCAGGATTCTACAGACCAGAGGTGCTGATCAATTTCAAAATCTCGATGCTGCTGTTTCTTTAGGAATTCGATTTGAGTGTTTAATCCTGAATCGCGTTTTTCTTCTCTGTGTTTTTTCAGTTCCATTGTAGAAAGTGAACATGCAAAAAATAACCCTCAGGATAGGACATTTAAGCCTCAATTTAGCAATGTGGATATGGAAGGAGGTCTTAAAACCAATTCTGTTGATGTAAGTTCTTGTTTCGTGTAGCAGAATACTAGCTGTACTGTTTTCTAATTCACCTTTTCTCATAGAACTCTTTGCCTTTGGTCTCGCTCTTTGTCAGGAAACTCCATTAAATAAGATTGTTTCTCATGTTCCCACGTTGAATGGACGAACAGAATCTAGTGAATCTGATACTACTTTGTCGAGTTCTGAAAGCAGCCTTGGGCTTGATACACCTCGGGAAGTTGAAATGAAAAAGAGTAATATTCATGAGAATGGGGTTAGCTCCTTATCTTCTCTGAATAATGGGTTGGTGCCACCGAGACCAATTACTGATGTGCCTGTAATTCACGATCATCAAAAGTCACAATGGGAGTGGTTAGGAGGTTCCGTTCTTGAGGTAAGTACAGATGGCTCGTCAAACACTCCTACAGAAACCCTTCTTGAAGCATCAGAAAATGCTTCGGATGTCATTGAAAAGCTTAGATCAGAGCTCACTGCTTTGGCAAGACAGGCAGATTTGTCTGAGTTGGAGCTTCAGACTCTACGTAAGCAAATCGTGAAGGAGAACAAAAGAGCACAAGATCTTTCGAGAGAAACTATTAACCTCAAAGAGGAACGGGACATGCTCAAAGAAGAATGTGAAAAACTTAAAGCCTCTCAGAGAGATTTAGCTGATGCGAAATCTAAAGATAAGAGGTTATGTCCTGACAGCAAGGATGTTCAAGATATTGTTGATGAACTTAGACAAGAACTGAATTATCAGAAGGAAATTAATGCAAATCTTCAGATACAACTACAGAAGACTCAAGAGTCAAATTCAGAGCTTATTCTTGCTGTCCATGACCTAGATGAAATGTTGGAGCAGAAGAATCAGGAGATCATGAATCTTTCGAGCAATTCAGTGATATGTGATAATGCTGTAAACTTGCGAATTGCTAACTCAAAACACGGCATTACTGATCATGAAGATGAAGAGCAAAAGGCGCTGGAGCAGCTTGTCAGAGGGCACAGTGATGCTAAAGACGTATTCCTGCTGGAGCAAAAGATCATGGACATCCAACGTGAAATTGACATCTGCAGAAGAGATAAAGATGAATTGGAGATGCAGATGGAACAGCTTGCGTTGGACTATGAGATCCTGAAGCAGGAAAACCATGAAATGCATTATAAATTGGAGCAAAGCCAGCTGCAGGAACAGCTGAAAATGCAGTATGAGTGTTCATCTTCGTATGCCACAGTGAATGAACTTGAAGGACAGATAGAGGGCTTAGAGGACGAACTAAAGAAGCAGTCTAAGGAATTCTCAGATTCATTGGTCACCATTAATAAACTTGAAGCACAGATAGAGGGCTTAGAGGACGAACTAAAGAAGCAGTCTAAGGAATTCTCAGATTCATTGGTCACTATTACTAAACTTGAAGCACATGCTAAGAGCTTGGAGGAAGAACTGGAAATTCAAGCACAAGGATTCGAAACCGATCTGGAAGCTCTGACCCTTGCTAAAGTAGAACAAGAGCAAAGAGCTATACGTGCTGAACAAGAGTTGAGAAAGACACAGTGGCAAAATGCTAACACTGCAGAGCGGCTGCAGATGGAATTTAAGAGGCTCTCCTACCAAATGGCATCATCATTTGAGGCTAATGAGAAAATTGCTACTAAAGCATTGACTGAAGCAAATGAACTTCGTCTACAGAAAAGGCATCTAGAAGAGATGCTTCAAAAATCTTCCGAGGAGCTCCATTCAGTGAGAGAGCACTATGAAGCAATGCTGCATGAACTCCCCTACCAAGTGATTATGATGTTGGGGTCAGAAATTGATGAAGAATCCATGCAGCTTGAGAATGTAGAGAAGTGTACTGAGAACCTCTCAGAGCAAATGTTAATGCTTAAAGCTGAGATTGAAAAGCTAGTAGCAGACACAAAGGCCCTCCCCGAATATGCAAAGAAGTGTGAAAGTTTGACAGCTGAGTTGGAAAACACAAGGAAATCAATGAAGGAGATGGAATTGATGCTAGAACAAGGCAACGGTGAAAGAACTGAGCTGGAAAGTCGACTAGCTTCAGTGCAAAAAGAAGCAGAGGAGTCTCTTAAAGAAAAGGAGACACTCGTACGGAAACTCCAAGAGGAGATAGATGTGCTTAGAACTCAATGTAGTGAATTGAGGAATTCTCTATTTGAAGATGAGTTGGAGAAAGAGAGGTTGAGGAAGCATATGTTGCATTTGAAAGGTGATCTAAAGAAGAAAGATGATGCTTTAAATAGTTTGGATATGAATCTCAAGGATGCAAACAACAGGGCGAAGACTGTTGCTAGTCTAAAAGAGAAAATCAAGTTGCTTGAGGTAAATTTACACATGAACTTGGCACATATTACAAAATATTGCACTGAAATAAGCAAACATGCTTTAGGTGAGCATATAAAGTGGAAATTCTCTCACCAATGTTTCTTTTTATCTGTTCTCGTTTCACTTTATATGTTTCAATCTTGATCAAAATCTATGTTTAATTGAATGGTTCATCATATTTGATATACAGTCTTCACGAATTTCAATAGTTAAAATATGCTATCGGGTATATTGAAAATTGTTTCTGGTGACAAACAGGACCAGATCACGCTGAAGGAAAATGCTCTTGAAACCTCATGTAATGCATTTTTGGAGAAGGAGAAAGATCTTCAGAATAAAATTGAAGAACTAGAAGCAAGACTAGAAGAACTCAATCAGAATAGTTTTTGTAAATTCCTGTCTGCAAAGGTCAGTATTTGGGAAATTAATATTGTTCCCTAGTACCAGAGTTTTAATCTCAAACTCTGAATTTGTTTGCAAATAATCAATGTTCTAAAATTTAATTTTGACAGACAATTTAGCTGACGGTTAAATGTGCAATGCAGGTAGCTACAGAGGACCTCAGTGTGAATTCTGGAACTACTGAACAAGTAAAGAGGTTGTTGTGCTTGAACTACTTGTCACAAAATGAAATTTTATTCTATGAATCATTTCTCATGTATTTCACCTTCTGGAGTTCTTCTGAGCAATATTTTTTGCATTTTCTACAGTTCTAGCAGTTTATCAGGCGAAGAAATGAAAGCATCGGTCTCTAGTGACACAGACAAATTATTGAATGAAGTAGCATTACTAAAGGAGAAGAACACATTGATGGAAGGCGAGTTGAAGGAGATGCAACAGAGATACTCGGAAATAAGTCTCAAGTTTGCAGAGGTAGAGGGCGAAAGACAGCAGCTCGTGATGAAACTGCGCAACCGTAAGAATGCACAAAAGAGCCTCCAGGTGCCTTTGCTTTAGAAAAATCCAGATGTGAATTTGTTTTTTAAAGAAATAAAACTTGAAAGAAGAAGAAGAAGATTGATTGATTGTATATATTGATGAATATGTTGGCTATTTCTTCTTTTCCCCCATAGGATATACATATGCAATACAAAATGAGAGTAGTTTTAATTCAATTCTTAGGTTAATACACCCATGTCTCCACATTTTTGTGTAATATTGTTTCATCTTCTTATTGTAAGAACAATAATTGTTGTATCATTTTAGTTTTCTATATATGCATATATTCTTTTCATCTTTAAGCCAATTCTCTATCCTTGTGTATAGAAAGTTGAGCACTTGATACTTGATAGAGGAGATCAAAACTGAGGTAAAATGGAAACTTTTGAGTAAACTTTGATGTTACAAGTATTTCCGATCCTCTGTGAAATTTACAAGTGTGGCAAGAAATTCCTGAAGATGGAGTAATAATTAATAGTTACAGTTTACAATTAACCAGTCCAAACACTGTGACAATAATAGCCATAATCAGTGACTGATCAATCTGAGGCTCCACAACCAAGCTCAGTACATCTTCACCAAAGGCCAAACCTTGAGAAGATTGCTTCTGTTTCACCTGAGAATTGGAACACAGATCCCAACATTATTAATAAGCAAAGCAAACTTATGATGTTTGATTTTTGGTGTGATGAAATGGAATTGAAGAAAACCTTAAAAAGTTGTGGTAAAATGGACAAATTAAACTAACCTCTGCAACTTTGTTGCCAGTGCTGTCAACAATCTTGAAAGCAGATTTTCCATCTGATTTCTTCAACATGTAAGAGTTCCCATTGCTGATGTTATCACAACCCACCCCAACATTACAAGTCAAGTCACTTTTCAAGAATCTGCAACTCCTTCTCACTTGAAACCATGGCCTCCCCTTCAATCCACTGCTCCATTTGTATCCGTTCCAGCGACCGAAAATTCTTAGTTTCTGAGATCAGAGGCAATTGATAAATAAACAAAGCTAAGGTTTGGACTTTAATTTAAGAGTAAAAACAGTACTGGTTTTTTGCTTCAAATACAATAATACTAACATCAGTTAAATACCTGTTTTTGAATGGAAAAGAGGACCTGGCCATGCAAATCCATGAGATAAACCTTGGTGCTGTTCTTTTCTTGATAATTATCAACTCTGAAAACGATTTCTCCTTTGGAATTATAGGCGGTGCAACCATTGCCATGGAAAACCAAGGATTTCATCCATATCGTAAGTGTTTCTCTTTTTGAAGTCACGTAGTCAGAACAAGAATTGGAAGAAGACGATATCTGAGGATGGATTTTGGCCGCCATTGAAATAGCTAGCAAACTGCAGTTTGAAGACGAATTGAACGAAGCCGATGAAGATCAGATGAGAGTATATTTTCTTAGAGAAAAACTAAACTCAGGCGAGTACATGCATAAACTCAAGCGGGGATATGATGGGTATATATATAATACACAGTAAGAAAACAGACAAAATTGAAAAAAATGAAGATAAAAACAGAAAGGCCGAGACAAAAAGACAGCATAGAAAGACGCATGCAGGAAAGTGGAAAACATTTGACTTGCAACGATGGTTTGAGTGGAATTTGACGACAAGCAAAGGCTAAGGTTTCCTACTTTTCTCAGTTATGCTAGTGGCTGTTCTTTATATATTTTAATTAACTTTACACGACGCCCTAAACTGTACTTTATTTAAGTGGAATTGACAATAAGGTTTTCATGCTTAATTACTTCATTTATTATTATTTCTTGCAAACCCATTTCAACTTGTCAACCTAATCATTCAAAACTGCAACCCGGACTAATCAGGATTGGATATATAATCTGCAAACTCCATAACCATAAGCTTTCCAATTCTATGCATGCATGCAAGTTTTATGGTTACTTGGTTAGCATGTGATTTTTTTTTTTTTTTTAAATTGTAAAGAAAATGATATTTACAAGTTATATGCATGTGAATAACTAGAGTTGTGGAGTGTATATATATAAATAATGTAATGCAGCATACTTAGTTTCAAGTTATATTTGTGGCATTTGATAACTAATTGCCCCCGCTTAATATATATGTTTGATATTAATTAATGTTATGTGTGTATATATAGATCGATCAACTTTTTAGAGACTTTGAATTATCATATATTTTAGTTGTGAGAAAATTATCTTTGTAATAAACAATTACAACAAATTAAAGTTGGTGTCTGTGATGTCATACACTCATATGTGTGTGTATATATATATATATATATTCAAGATAATCATTGAATTGGCATTATATATTTTAATTAGTAATGTCTGTTAATGTTAATTAATGTATATATACTAATTAATACTTATGTGTAATCGGAATTATATTAGACCCCATTTCATCAATTAGGTGGTAATGTTCGGATATTTATAAATAAATGCTTTTTAAAATTGCATGATCATTGTTTAGAGTTGGGAATACTATGAAATAATTTCATGTGACTTATGAATGAGACTTTAGATTTAGTTGGAGTTTGATTTACTAACATATTTTGATCATTCATATTATGACCAAATAGCTAGCTATGCCGTGTTTAAATAAAAATAATGTTAGAAATTTGTGAGAATAATATGTAGTGTTTAGTTTAGAGCTTATAATTGAAATTCGCGACTTTCATCAGATATATGAAAATTATGATCTATGCACTCAACAATTATATATTCTTTTTGGAATCAATAATTACGTACGCACCAAATTAAAACCCAACACTATTGCTTGCTACGTGGCATTTGGGGAAAGTTGTGCCTATCAAGAACGAACTACTATACTGTACTGCATGTGATCTCAGGTTTATCAAGAACAATATATATATAATATAATTAATATAGGGAAAATGACATCTTTAGTCCCTAAGTTATAGGGGTAGTGTAGACTCAGTCCCTAAGTTATGGCTGTATGCGAGTTTAGTCCCTCAGTTATTCACAAAGTGGCGAGTTTAGTCCCTGAACATTAAATTAGACGAAAAAATTAAAAAATATTCAAAATTTGAGGGGTAAAATAGGAAATTCACATTTTATTATTCTTCTTATATCAAAACCACTTTTACAACATTATTTTTTCACTTCTTAGCCTAATTATTTTCAATATTTTTCATTTTTAAAAACATTTTAATAACTTTCAAATGACTTGTTAGGAACCTGACTCTCGTATAACACACTTAAAACTTAGCACAAATAAAGAAATGCATGATCATTGTATTTAGGTGTATGAAACACACTGTCCTAACAAGTTTTTATTTTTTTACTAAGCAACAAATGTAATA
>NC_044923.1:243288-257637 GCF_003576645.1 Ipomoea triloba | reverse complement strand
AATAATAAAATGTGAATTTCCTATTTTACCCCTCAAATTTTGAATATTTTTTAATTTTTTCGTCAAATTTAATGTCCAGGGACTAAACTCGCCACTTTGTGAATAACTGAGGGACTAAACTCGCATACAGCCATAACTTAGGGACTGAGTCTACACTACCCCTATAACTCAGGGACTAAAGATGCCATTTTCCCATTAATATATACAAATTAAATACTAGAGTGTACGTCTCATGGGTTCATGTATGTTAGTGCAGATGAAGAATTAAATGCCACAAGCGATGAAATAAACAATGAATAAATGTATGTAAAAAAAATAAAAATAAAACAAAGAGTATATGTGGATAATTATATTAGTAGTGCATGGTGACGCATGGACACCAAGAATGAAGAGTCATTATCGAAATTGAGTTGCGCCACTTATAAATTGCGTTTCATCTGATCTGAAGAATAATTTTATATCCATAATAATAAATAAATATATCATGTCGACTATATAAATGCAGGTAGGTTTTAATATTAGGGGATTATTAGGTATAACTCCACTAATTAAGCTATTATAGGTTGTAATGAAAAAGGTGAAAAGGCATTAATCCGTTCGTGGCTAGCTTTAATTTTCTTACACCCTACGTCGTGAGTGCATGTAACACAACATAAAGTTAAGGATGTGGGTCATTGGTTGAATTCTTGTTTCTTAATCTTAAATTAACAAGTGGTCCAGTGGACTTAGATTAATTGGGTTATACTATTTTATTTTTAAAAATCTTTGGTAGTTTCCATGTAGGAAAGCATTTAGTTGGTTAAACTATAAGTGTAAAATATGAAGTATGAACGTTAATGTTTGATAGTTGACACCATTATTAGTTCATTATTGATCGATATGATCAACACGTTCAACGGTCCAATGCAAGTAATTTATTTCAAATATTAAATAATTTATTTACGGAAATATATATTCAACTGATCGAACAGCAAGCTAAGCGTTGCATGAGGAAACAAAGAGATGATGCCAAAAAGGTTTAGTTGGAATGAGGATTCTTGGGGTAAAAAACAGAGAAAAAGTTGGAAGCTAGCATAGGATGACATGCAAGCAAAAGAAATTTATGAGGATGAGAATGGACATTTTCAATGTTTTGCAGCCAACCTAATATTCCGCGTTTATTACGAATGGGAAAAGTAAGTTTTAATAAGTTTAAATAAAAATTCCCAAATTCAGCACTCAGCACATTGTTTCAACTTCCCCCCTCCTTACATTCTCAGAAAACAAACCAAAAATAATAATATTAATTTAAAAAACACAGTATTTCAATTTTCAAGCATAAAATATACCATTAGTGACATTTTTTATCCAATTACGAAGACTACTTCAACCTACTTGACCAAATTCTAAACGAAAATTATATTTGTATTAAATATTTTCAATTACAATACACGTTATCAATTTTTACATTCTGAGTACAGTTAATAAGCTAACATGTTTTGGAGCACGTTTTTATTGAAATGGGAACATGTTGTGGCATTTACTCGATCTAATTAACAAGTTTCCACTCTGATATTTAGTTAGTAAAGAAATGTTCCAATAAGTGCGCTAATGATTTCGTGCTCTAAATGGTATGTACATGTATTATGTATAGACAACATTATTACTTGTTTTGACAGCCAAACATTGTTGAAGAAAAAAGCCAAGGCATGAACAACTGGGGGCAAAGATTGCTTAATTGTCTCCTTGACAAATTGAGGTTGAAAAAATGCTCCCACTCTCCAATCAAAGGTAAAAAGAGGTTGAAAATAAAAACACTCTGTTTACACTAGGCTAGCTAACGGTTTACTTTATAATGGGAGTGAATTACATATTTAGATATAATATAATATTAAAATAACTAAATAAAGTTTACAAACATCATTACCTATCATCAATCCATCATGATTTTTTATTTTAATGCAATCATTATTGTGTGGATCATGGTCCACATAGTTGTGTGGATCATACTATCAAATAATGCACATTCAATATAAAACTAATGTACATTCAGTATAAAAATAATGTACACTATATTCAGGGGATATACATTATTTGTGTACTAAATGTACATTATTTTTATAGTATAAATATAATGTACATTCAATACAAAAATAATGTACATTTAGTACATTAAAAATGTACATTTTAGCCATAATTTGTCATTTTAATGTATGTGTTGCCAATCTCTAAATGACATGGCCCATTTCTACTTTCAAGAAATTCAATGCCCAATTGTGTTTTCCAAGCCTGCTAAGATTAAGGTAGCCCAATTATTTTATATTGGGTCTAATCATTTTTTTTTTTTTGCTTCATATGTAATAGAATAAAAAGAAAAAAGAGTAAAATAGAACAAAAAAGTAAACAAAACGTGATCTAATCACGTCCACATTATTAATATTATTGCTAAGAACGGCTTAATTCTATCCCGTGCATCCTCCAAAATTGCAAAGGAATCCGGCCTGTAAGCGCACTTTCTGATTTTAGCCAACAAAAAATTATGTGGTAAATCAGTTTAGATTGCTCAAAACTGATCAATTTAAACCAATAAATTAAATATGTTATCATGTGTTTAAATTAGTGAATGGCAATAATTGAGGTCAATATTTAATACACTTTTTATGCACAAAAGGAAGGGAAAGCAAATACAAGTAAATCAAAATTTGCCCCCACAGCCCCACTTTAGTTTCTTATTCCCCAATTGACCCCACACATTTTATTCCCTCGCACTACCTCTAACTTTACACTCCCCTCAAAATTGCTAAAATACGCATATTCCCGGAGTTCCATCAAGCTTTGTTGGGCGTAACATGAGGCAATCTTTTTACGTAAAAAGTCGTGTGTGCATTATATGTCCGTATTTTAATAATTTAGTATGTAAGAACGCTTTCAATCTAGGAAATGTTCTGAAAATATTCATGACGTTCCAAAGATGGTTTTTTTTTTTTTTTTTTCAACAATTAAGATCTATATCATCTATAGGACTATAGAATACTTTGAACTTATCAGACAGTTCATAGATTAGCTAGACACTATGATGAAAGATTTAATTTTTAATATTAAAAACGTACAAGAATTTTATCTGAGCATTTTCTTGTTTTAATTTATATATTGATGGATGGGCCAGTGAGTAATGATGAAGAAGTAGTGGGAAAGAAAAGAGGAAGAAGACAACGTACAGTGCATGAAAGTGTTTGTATAAGGTTCATATATACGTGCTGGAAAAGAATTAGTAATGCTAGCTGTACTTGTTATCTTTTATATATCCATTAAAGAAATGAAAAGCTCACTAAAAAAGGCAACTTCTCCGCAGAATTGAAGAAGAAGAAGAAGCTAAGGAGGAGAAAAATGGGGTTTACTTTGATTGATGAGCTGCAGTCATGGCAAAGTGTGTAGCTAGCTAGCCGTCAATGGCAGCTAAGTTTCCGAAAGGTGAAGAGAAAAGAATGCTGCAAGGAAGGGCGGCGAAGGCGGTGTTTTCCGTTGCCGGAATGACTTGCTCTGCATGCGCCGTCACGGTGGAGAAGGCCGTCAAGAGACTCCCCGGAATCACATATGCGGCGGTTGACGTCTTGAATAATAGGGCTCTAGTTTTGTTTTACCCAACTTCTGTCAATGTAAGTTGATGAAATTCTTCTGTTCTTGTGATTTTAGTTGCTCTTAGCTTGTTTAATTTGTATCATTGCAGTTATATATATGCTTCAATTTGTGAGTATAATAATCAAATTGCATTAAAATATTGAATTTAATCAATTAGTTAGTCCTTGATAGTTTGCTTAAAAATTATGCAAAATGTGCAGGAGGAAACAATCCGTGAGACCATAGAAGATGTTGGGTTTCAGGCTGTGTTGATTGAGGAGGAAACAATAGAGAAATCTGCCACAGTTTGCAGGATTGCCATAAAGCAAATGACCTGCACTTCTTGCTCCACAACTGTTGAGTCTGCTTTGGAAGCCATTCCAGGCATACAAAAAGCACAAGTGGCATTAGCAACTGGGGAAGCCCAAGTCCATTACGATCCGAAAATGTTGACCTACAATCACATCCTGCAAGCCATACAAGACACGGGATTCGAGGCAATGCTGATTAGTACAGGGGAAGATACAAGCAAGATAGCATTGAAGGTTGATGGAATGGAAGGTGAAAATTCCATTATGTTGATTGCAAATTCTCTTCAAGTGCTCCCGGGTGTTCAGGATATTCACATTGATCCTCAGCTCAATAAGGTTTCTATTTCTTACAAATCAGCTGTAACAGGACCAAGAGTTTTTATTCAAGTAATCGAGTCGATTGGCTCTGCAGGGAGCTTCAAGGCAAAATTATATCCTGATGAAGGAGATAAAGAAACTCACAGGCAGCAGGAAATCAGTCAATATCGTCGGTCCTTTCTCTGGAGCCTTGTTTTCACCATTCCTGTTTTCCTAACCTCCATGATCTTTATGTATATTCCTGGAATTAAAGACCTCCTTGACACCAAAGCTGTTAACATGGCTAGCAATGGGGAGATTCTGAGGTGGTTGTTGTCTACTCCGGTCCAGTTTATAATTGGCCGACGTTTCTACATTGGTTCTTATAATGCACTCCGGCATGGATCTGCAAATATGGATGTGTTGATTGCACTGGGGACAAATGCAGCCTACTTTTATTCTGTCTATTCAGTTCTGAGAGCAGCCACTTCTTCAGATTTTAAGTCTTGTAGTGATTTTTTTGAGACCAGTTCAATGCTCATCACATTCATTCTTCTGGGGAAGTATCTTGAAGTGTTGGCCAAAGGGAAAACATCAGATGCAATTGCCAAGCTCATGGAGTTGGTGCCTGAGAAAGCGATTTTGGTAACAAGTGAGGGCAGTGAAGAAGAGATCGATAGGCGATTGATACAGAAGAACGACGTGATTAAGATCCTTCCAGGTGGTAAAGTTGCCTGTGATGGCATTGTTGTTTGGGGGAATTGCCATGTGAATGAGAGCATGATAACTGGAGAGTCCAGGCCGGTTGCTAAAAGGGAAGGTGACGTTGTGATTGGGGGAACTGTGAATGAGAATGGAGTGCTGCATATTAGAGCAACAAGAGTTGGTTCAGAGAGTGCACTTTCCCAGATTGTTAGGCTTGTTGAATCTGCACAAATGGCTAAAGCTCCTGTCCAGAAATTTGCAGATCGTGTTTCCAAATATTTCGTGCCTCTGGTAAGTATTAGACTGGCTTAAAGGTGCCTTCTATAGTTACGACCTGCTCAGGACACCTAGTGGTCTGACAAAAAAAAATATGTATATCAGGTTATTGTTGTCTCGTTTTCGACTTGGCTTGCTTGGTTTTTAGCTGGAAAGCTGAATGGTTACCCCAGATCATTGATTCCTGCTTCTATGAATAGCTTCCAACTCGCCCTTCAGTTTGCCATTTCTGTTATGGTCATAGCTTGCCCGTGTGCCCTTGGCCTTGCAACTCCCACTGCAGTTATGGTTGGCACTGGGGTTGGTGCTTCTCAAGGTATACTAATCAAAGGCGGCGGTCAAGCATTAGAAAGCGCACATAAGGTAGGTTGTAAGTTGTAACCTTAGCCAACACATTTATATTTTGCCTCTGTTTGGTAAAATAGTTAGGCTATTAGTCAATTTCTCGAAACAACTTTTTCAATAAGCTAATGTTATACCCTTTAACCCAATCAGCTAACCCCTATCAGCCATATATATATTACAACAAAACTGATATTCATATGGTCCTGGATGTTTGTTTGTTTAGGTGAAGTGTGTAGTTTTTGACAAAACAGGAACTCTAACAGTTGGCAAACCAGTGGTTGTAAATACTAGGTTGTTGAAAGCAGCAATGACACTGCAAGAGTTCAATGAATTGGTGGGTGCAACCGAGGTGAATAGTAAGCATCCTTTAGCCAATGCAATTGTTGAATATGCAAAAAAGAATAGAAGAGAAGATGATGAGGAGGAGGTATGGGTATGGCCTGAAGCTCGGGAGTTCGAATCCATAACCGGGCATGGAGTGAAAGCTGTTGTCCAAAATAAGGAAGTGGTTATAGGAAACAAGAGCCTGATGGTGAGCCGTGGCATTGCCATTGGAGATAGTGGTGAGGATATATTAGCAGAAACTGAAGAGTTGGCTCAAACTGGGATCTTTGTGGCCATTGATGGAGAGCTTGTTGGAATTCTTGCTGTGTCAGATCCTTTGAAGCCCGGCGCGGCTCAGGTCATTTCCATCCTGAAATCTATGAAGGTGAAGAGTTTGCTGGTAACAGGCGACAATTGGGGAACAGCGAAATCAATTGCTAAGGAAGTTGGGATCACTGATCTTGTTGCAGAGGCAAAACCTGAAGATAAAGCCAAGAAAGTAAAAGAACTACAGGCCTCAAGCAAAGCTGTAGTGGCAATGGTGGGAGACGGGATCAACGACGCTCCGGCGCTGGTGGCGGCTGATGTGGGAATAGCAATCGGCGCCGGCACAGATATAGCCGTAGAGGCGGCGGACATCGTGCTCATGAAAAACCACCTTGAAGATGTTATTACTGCCATCGATCTTTCCCACAAAACCTTTTATCGTATCCGTTTGAACTACTTGTGGGCTTTGGGTTACAATCTCCTGGGAATTCCAATAGCCGCAGGGGTTCTTTTTCCGTTCACCGGCTTCCGCTTGCCTCCGTGGATCGCCGGAGCAGCCATGGCGGCCTCGTCGGTGAGTGTTGTGTGTAGCTCTCTTTCCTTGAAGAATTACAGGCGCCCAAAAAAGCTCGATAGGATGGAGATGGTAGGAGTAACAATCCAATGATTGTACGTTCACTACACTTGTATAATATATATACTATTTGCCTTTGATTTGTGATCATTTATCTATTGCAAGCGCAGCCTTAGCATAAATAAAATAAGCAGTAAACAAAATCATTAAAGTGAAGGAATGAGTGTACAAATTTTCTCCAATTAAATTAACATAAATATTACTACCTACTATTTACTACTAACACAAGGGACCTCTAATTTTTATTTATGCTTTTTACAATGCATACAATCATTTAGACATTTACCTTACATATATCCATTTTTTAACCAATAGGCATAAATTAAATCTGATTTTCATACATTTGGTGCCCATTAGATTATTATTTTGAAAAAAAAAAAACAAAAAAAAAACGCTTCAACGTCCTTGGAGAGTCTAATTAGTTAGCGAGGGAGTAAAGGACGACGAGGGGAGCTTCGGTAGTTGAGGAACCTCAAAAATTGTCGGATGTACATCATTGATCGCCGGTAAGCCCAATAAATCAAGTCACCGGCGGAGTGCACGATGCAAACCATGTAGACAATAGGGCAAACGCCGGTTGGCAGCAAAATCGACGCCATAGATGCCAAAGACACAGAACCAGACATGGCCATGCAACGTCGTACTACGTCGCTGCACACTATGTTATACTGATGATTCGACGAAAAGCTTAGCTCAACTCCGTAGGTAAACAGGTACGTAATGAGAGTAGCCACTCCTAGGTAGGTTTGGATAGGGTTTGTTTGGAAGGGTGTGATGCTTGTCCCTTGATACTTGAGCTGCAGAAAGCTGAGCATCTGGGAAGCTGCCTCTATGGTCAAAACGAAGTGGGGAGAAACAGGGGGAGTAGTTCGCTGTCGTGTTTGTATGACGCAAGATACGATGTAAACTTTGATGTCGGCGAAGGTGACGTTAAAGTTCCTCCATTCATCAGAAAACCTTGTCATCAACAAATTATATAAACGGCGGAGATGATGATGATAATCAGACCTTACGTTTTCCATTAATCCTAATTAAGGCAGGGGACGGATGGATTATGGATAGTGAGTGCAGTGGCTTAGAAGCTATAAGCTAGTTCAGTATGTGTGTGTGTATATATGCAATGTGACTATGTGAGACATTATATTATATTGACCATGATCTTACTTAAAAACAACCATTATATATGTATGTATTGTCTTTTAATTATATAGTGATTAAGGAAGCTCCTCACACTATGTCAGCTGATAAGGTTCCTTCTAAAACCCCAAACAAAAACTAACAAACTTTTTACATGGATATAAATATTAAAAGATTATAACAATTAAGTAGCATTTTAATTTTTAGATATAACGCGGAGGATATGATGAGGTAGTTAGTTTAAAAAGCTTATAAGGAGAAGCCAATAAAATTTAATTTGCATGCATGATGGAAAATGTTGGAATAATAATTAATTAATATCTACTTGTACAAGGGTCAATCAATTTTTTAGTATGTAATTAATACATAAATAAAAAACTATAACATTATAAATTGTCATAAGTTATGTTATATTAAATTAAATAATATAATACAACATTTATGTGTTATATATACACACACAAACATTTCATTCAAGAAAACGGAGAAAGAAAAGAAGACACCATATATCATATCAATTTTTTTTAAATAAAAGTTATTTAAATTTTTAATGTCACATTCTTGTTGATCGGATATGTTTCTTCAACACTACCAAAAAAAAAAAAAAAGTAAAATACCAACATATATATCAAATATAATACTTATGAATTTCAATAATTTACACGTGAAAATCCTTTGGTAAATTAAATGTCTACGAATTTTAAAAATTTATCTATAAATTTTTTCTTTGATAAATTTGATTTTTCTTGTCGCACGATAATTTTTAAGTAGTATATATTAATTTTTATTTATTTATAAGGGAATGTAGAATATATAGCATGATATGTAGAAGTTACATGCATGTTAATAAATTAAAGCATATATATGTTTTTTAAAAAAAATCTATCTTGTAGGTCAAGTGAGCTTAAAATATTTGGTAGTTGTTTGTGTTTCATAGTGTTCGGAAGTTTATTGTTGTTTTAACTTTTAAACACGGTATATATTGCATAATGCACCCATCCACACACACGTGGAGGTGCATCCATGAAGTCTAATTAAACACATATATACAACACAACTTAACCATCCAAAGCTATCAGTGTCATTGCCCAGCCTAAGACCACCTGGAGCCTGGAGGACTTTGGTTCTATTAAAAAAAAGTCTCATGCATGCATGAGTTTTTTTGTCTTCGTATATTTATTTAAACGATAAAGTTGTGATAGTATTAGTTGTACTGTTAAGTTGATTACAAAGTGTACTGAGTACAAGATGATTCATGTATGTGTTTAGTGCGGCACAATGTGTTGTTTGAACATGATATAACTTGTAAACTATTTATATATCATTAACAAATGTAATTATATTGTTAAATTTGTTGTAAGAGTCGTGAATTTTTCATATGTAATAACAATGATGACCATCAAATAATTGTGTTGAATTAAGTTTAACTCATTTTTTTGAGTATTTAATTGACTTAGCTTGACCTCCAACTAGCTTAGTAATTATGTCAAGTAATCATCCTCACACTTTACCAACTCGACAAGGGACCAATTCCTCCAAGTGGACTAACCTCACACTTTTAGCGTACTGGCCTAGCCTCGATAATTGAGTTGGACATTTGTGCCCATAATAGTTTACCAAAGAAAAAACATTAGTAGATTATAACTTATAACTAAGGTCATGTATTTTGGAAGTATATTCATTTAATTTGACTAATAAATTAAAGCTACAATTGGATTACAAACAAACATTAGCAGATTATATAACTTATAAGGTCATATATGTATTGTGGAAGTGTATTCATTTGACTCTAATAAAGCTACGAATTACAAATTGGATGAATGGGTGATACTATATATAGTACGTCTATAGACACAAAATTGATGAGTTGGACCCAAGCAATTATCCTTTAGACTAAACAAATCAAATTATTATATTGGTTCAATTGTTGAAAGCCCACTACAAATTCGAACAATCATTATTGCATGAACCATGGTCCATACAGCTGTGTGGACCAAAAATAAAAAGTACATTACTTTTGTACTGAAGGTACATTATTTTTGTACTGTAGGTATATTATTTCAGGGTACATTATGTTTGTACTGAAGGTACATTATTTGATATATACTATCAAATAATGTACCTACAGTACAAAAATAATGTACCTTCAATACAAAAATAATGTACTTTTTATTTTTGGTCCACACAGCTGTGTGGACCATGGTCCATGCAATAATTTGTCGAATTCGAAATAAATAAATGAATAAGAAAAGCAGATTAAGTATTTTATTTTTATTTTTTTCTGCCAAAAGTCTAGTCATTATTATTATTTTTTAAATTTTGATTTCTATGCAAAACGTACCAAAACATAAAACTTGGTACGCCAATTAACAAAGAGAGCATTATATTCATTACTAGGGGTGGCGAGCGCGATGCGCGTAGTATAATGCCCAACAAAGATCGAATAAAAATAATGATATAAAAAAATGTGTTAAAATTGAAATTCTTTGGTATTTATTTTGTAATTTTTTTTAAAAAAAATTTGAATGTAATTAAGAGGTCAAGAGTGCTATTTCAATAGTTATCCCAACAAAGTCAACGTTGCTCCCACTAAGGCTCAAACCCATGACCTCCTACTTGGGAGAATCACTTCATGCCGCTTGACCACAAGACCTTTGGCATTGTTCATATCTCATATTCAAATAAATGTACTAACATGTAATGCTTTTATTTTTTTTTTAAAATAAAGTTAGTTGTGTTGCACCAAAGAAAACATAAACAATTTGAAATGAAGACTTATACATGCATTTAAATTCTTGTCCATCTCAATAAAAAAAAAGTTGTGTCAAATTGCATCAATGTATAATAAAAAATATAAAAGTACTAATCGAACATGTACAAAATGATCTCCAAATGATTCGTTTCATTCAGCTTCGATAAATTCCTAAATCACGTGAAAAAACATTTAACATAGTTTGAGTTTTTGCTTGTAAACAAATTTGCATATTAAACAAACTAAACAGAAGTAGTGCTGCTTTTAAAAAAAAATAAATAAATAAAAAATAACAGAAGTAGTGCTAATAGTCTACCTCGTCTAACAAGTTAATGTCTCCTTCTTCTGGCTCAAGATACCAATTGTTTTGTTTTGTTTTTTTTTTTTATAACCTCAGGACAGTAAAGGCTGACTAATGTTTGATCATTTATTATCTTTGTTACGGACAATGGAGCGTATCTGTTTTCCAATTGTTCCCTTTTAACCTCAACCATAAATAACATGCCAAGTCCAACCAATGATTGTATTTCTTTTGGCAGTTGAGGGGTTATGCGCCTATGCTTTGCCCGGAGGTCTGATGCTGTTCTGCCTATCAGTTGGATGCAGTCTTTGTCCACCAATTTCAATTTTGCATTTCCATTGGCATCTTCTACTTGAAGCTTTAAATTGTACTTGTCGATGCCCTTTGTCCAATTTGTCAAACATTTTTTGCACTCATATTCACCAGAAGGAAGGGGAATGAGTAGACTATTACAATCGTTTGCTTGACAGCACACAGCAAACCAATTGTAAGAGTTCTCTACTGCAACAATTTTTCCACCAATCCATAATTCACCAGCCTTACAATTATAAATAAAGTTTTATTAAATTTATATTCATGCTAACACATTAAAAAAATGTTCTAGAGTGCGCTATTTGAATGTAAATATCACGAGATTATGATAAAGTGGTGCTATTTTTCAACCCAATGCAACTTACTTTTTCTTTTTCGTAGATATCTTTAATTGAGACAATATGCATGAGAGCATTGTTTAAGTCCTGTAGTGTCTTTTCGTTAGTTGAAGTCATACTTGTGCTTTGAGGCTCTGTAAGCAGGGAAAATAGAAACAAAATTGTTTAAGGCATTTAATTATAAATAAATTCTATTTGTTTGACAATAAAATATGTAGTAACATAATCATTTGGTCAATTGTGTTGATACTACATAATAATGGTCGAGTTTGTGTTACTAAAAGATATTTAAATAAGAAGAAGTAAGTCACGTAGGATTGTCAGGTTTTAAGAATGAAATTTTATGTTAAAGAGAGCTCACCACTTAATGGATATGTAAAAGTGGGGAAATTCGCACCATCTAATCCTCTGATCTCAAAGACAAGTTTAACATGTACTTGTGATTGGTTGTCTTGTGTTTGTGCACATTAGTCGTGACCACAAATTTTTTTATGCGATAAACCCGACCCTCTTTAAATTTCTTCGCATACTTTCGAACACATTCATTCGGAATATGCATGTTATAAAGGTGCCCTGTTGTGTAAATGCAGTTAACACCTGCTTTAACAGAATCTATATGCAATAAGAAAGAGTTTAATAAAACACAATGTTACAAGTGAATTACCTCTTCATCGTGGAAGATGTATTGTAAAGAATCAAGTTCAGAGTAATTTGTGTCGACGAGGTACAACATTTGTATGAACTTGACGTGTATCGATTCCGTTGTGTTCGTTGGAGAAATATAACGTAAGAGAATGTTCATAGAAGCCATGAGTGCTAGAAACAATTACAAGTATACGATACTATGTGAATACTTTTACATTAAAAATTTAGAACGTAGAAGTCATAGTAACTATAATAAAGTCTATATATACACTTTGAAAGTTTGTAAATTTGTCAGTTGTAATTAATGATTAGTAAGAATAAAAGAGTAAAAAGTAATATAATGATGTATTTTATACTTACAGTTTAGGAAGTCGTTTAGAGTTAACAAGTATCAGAATTGGTTGAATTGGTAGTAATGCTCAACTGGTGTTGCTTACAGTTTTGGTGGAGGTGGACAAGGCCAGCTGAAAAAACCAAAGAAAATGGAGAGTCATGAGATTTTGCTTTATAATCAACTTAGAACATTTAATTGTAAAACAACTTACATTATAAAGCATGAAAACATCAGCAAAACCAGAAGGTCCAGAGATAAGAGAAAATCAAGTATCGTAGTCCATTTTGTTTCCTTAACCAGGTAACAGGGTTGGACGTCTTTCCACAAAAAAGCAATAAACTTTTATTTTTTTTTCAGCAGAGGACAAGGTTGAGCATCAATCACGAAACAGGAAAGCAACCAATTTGTTTTTTTTTTTTTTGTCTTAAGCACTACAAAAAAAAAATACTCAGCCACTCATGTTTTTTTTTATTCAGCAGTCACAAAAAGACACTAGGTGATAATGGAGTTAGTGGATTTTAACTATTTGTTTCATATTTTCAATAATTACTAATGATAGGTAATGTGATAATTGGATCCCTAATTTAAGTGATAATAGAGTTAGTGGAAGTATTAATTTTAAGTGATAACGATGACAAATATTTATCAATCATTTACTGTCATTCAATGATGCAAATATATGAGTACAATAGACATTTGTAAACATAAACAATTTTTAGCTATTACCTTGAGTGGGTGCCTTATGGTAATAAATCATTTATGTGTCTAAACTTTAATTTATATGTCTTTGTCAAGATAAAATATGGAGTAAATGATTATTTAGCTTTATGGTATATTATATTCCGTGTATTACAAAGTTAAATATTTGCCATATCTAAAAAGTGTTACAAGTTTAATAAAGTAATAAATCTAAGAACAAAGAAAAAACAACAAACAATGTAAGTTACACTTAAGAAGATTTTAATGCCAATCGAATCATTAATTTATATAAAAGTTTAACAGTTTAATTAAACATTATGTGAGATTATTGAATACTTTTGATTATTTCGAGGGAAGTTGGTGTGCCAATCAAGAAAATTTAATGTGCAGAAGTTGTATAAAACAATAGATTTTTTTAGGAAACAGTGATGCAAATTGTCAACGTAGCTGTCCTTTCGAACAATAGATGTCATTTTACCATGTACAATAGCCGTCGGTTGATGAGGATGCTCCATTTGGGGTATATTTTCTTCAGTTTATTAAATTGTTGTTCACATCTTTTTTATATTTTCAACATTTTTATTATAAGTTCTCTTCTTAGTTTTATCTTTTTGTTTATGATTTTTCATAATGGCAAGTCATTCTACTTCCTCTTTTCCTCACAAAAATGACTCAACCGATGATCATTCATTTTGGAATGATTTTCAAATATCACCATTGGGGACTAATGTATCTCAAACGAGTATGAGTTTAGCCTATGTTCAAGATATAGTGGATTTACAATTAGAGTTCAACGAAGTTGTTGGTAAGTGTTACACTTTTTCATAAACTTTACTTCTTATGATATATATTGTTTTAATGGGTAACTTCTTATTAAGGTGATCTAGCTACGAACGTTGTGGCTAAAAATCAAAATAATATTGCATTTATGGAGGAGAATAATGCCATTTCTGGGATAGCGGTAGGAAGTATTAGTAATAATGTCTTACTTGGGAAAAATAGAATAAAAAATTCCTTTCGTAATCCCAACACAATAACTAAAGAAGAGATGCTTCAGTATTTACATCTGCAACAA
>NC_044923.1:239145-243091 GCF_003576645.1 Ipomoea triloba | reverse complement strand
TTCAGTATTTACATCTGCAACAAGCTGACGCTGCAAAGAAATTATTGATTAGCTCATCTACTTTAAGGAGGGTATGTAGGAAATTAGGAATTTCCGAATGGCCTAACCGGAAATTCTTGACTTTGGAAAGGATGGCAAAAAATATCCATGTATTTTCTGTTTATTTATCAACTTAGTAATTGATATTTTTGNAGGTATTTGCTGTTTATTTATCAACTTAGTAATTGATATTTTTGAATGAGAGATAACAATTTCCTTTTTGTAGGAATTTGGGAATATTCAGGATGAAGCGGAGGTTGAAAGGATAAAGAGTGATTTGGAAAAAAAGAAGAAAATGTTGCTTGATAATCCAACAATGAAATTGGATAAGGCAACTAATAAACTTAGAGTTACTATTAATAGTAATATTTCGTATAGGAAAAAATGCAATAAATGTAAACGTTCTTCTTCTTATTACCTTCCTGTAACCCAACCTGAAAGTTCATTACATGTTCCTCAATTTTTTGATAATCTAGAATTAAATCCTCAGCAAATAGATGAGGTACTTGATTTTTTGCATAACGATGAATAAAAATATATTATGAATCAATACTCCATACTTTTATCGTTTGGTTCTATCAAGTACATAACCCTTAAAATTATGCATCAGTTTATATATTTTGGCTTATACTTTATTTCTTTCACATGGTATTTAGCAAATTGGACATAATTATATATTTATCCCATAATTTTGATAAACATATCGAAAATGAGTTTAGTGGGAAAATCTAACATTTAGGACCTATAGCACATATTTATTATCTGAAAAATACTTTACCGATGATTCACATAATTATAGAGCAAACTGTGACACAAAAATAATTATCACATAATAATTATCATGTAAAATATGAAATTGTAATTTCTAAAATACTCATTGCAATATTTCATATTTTAAATGATGTCATAATTGAATCATAAATCTGTGATTTCAAACATGAGTACAACAATGAATGTGATTGTTAGTAAAGGATTTTACTTTCTTCAAATGACCAATGACCGCATATTAATCTGAAATATTATTACAATTTTTAATTCATATATACAAGTTTATCGAAATCATTGTCTATTTTTGTAGATCATTGTTGATGTTTTAGTTTGGTTCAATTTTTTGCTCGCGTAGTTTATAAAACGAAACATGTAAACTTCTGCTATTTGTTACTACTATTTTAGATTCAAATAAATGGACAAATATCTAATATAATTTAAAAAAATACATTGTTGCATTCATTAAAACATAAACAATTTCAAATGAAGACTTATACATGCATATAAATTCTTGTCAATCTTAATCTAAAAAAAAGTTATGCCAAACTCAAAATTTTTCTAAATAGTTCTATTCCACCAAAAAAACTGAAAAAACACAAAAAATTTATAAAATTTTTGTGAACTGTTCTTTTGACTTTTGTTGTTGCATGTGAATCCTCGGGATACACGTATAATTTGAAATTGCCAGTTGTTATGCTCCATTCCTTCCTTATTAAATAAAGCGAATGACTGCCTCCAAGCTTGCATTTTCTAAACTATCAATTGTATTATCCTATGTTCCTTCTTCGTTGTTAAAGTAATATACCAGCAGAATGGCACATTATGCCTTTTCTTCATCTTCTTCTAATCAGGTTGAATGCCCTTGTAGTGATTACTCAAAGCATTATATCTGGGATTACCAGTATGAGGCACTTCCATTGCTGCCTACAAATAAAACTATTGGCTTTGTAAAACAATTCTGAGAGATTGGTAAAGGTAAAACATGTAATTACTTATACTCTTATACATTTAATGTATTAACACATTTTTTTTTATACAGAGTTTGATGACTTATGGGATTTCAAACTTGAAGCAGAACGATTGAATTTGATTGGTGGTAAAGGATTTTACTTTCTTAAAATGAACAATAATGACATCTTTATCTGTAGTTGTATTCATAATATATATGTATATATATATATATATATATATATATATATATATATGTTGCAGATGTTGCAACTACTGAAGCTGTAAATGTCGAAGAAATTTCAACCGTAGTTATAGGGAATGATAGCAGACCATCCAAACGACTTTGGAATTTCGAAATGGTTTCTAAATACTTCCATCTGCCTATGAATCAAGCGGTGAAAGAGTTAAAGATGTCCATATAAGATCGAATGGACATATAAGAAGTTGGAATTGATCAATGGCCATATAAGAAGTTGGAATTGATCGAAGGAACAGGAAGGGTACAAGGAGAAATAAAACTCATCATTTCCCTGTGCCTTTTCTTTCTGGTACATGCATCTCTAAGCTTTATTTCGGCTGGATGCAATTTCAAATGTGGATTTGTTAGCATCATTTCTCTTCTATCTTTTATTTCTTTGAGTA
The DNA here is from genome assembly GCF_003576645.1 of Ipomoea triloba. Classification (NCBI taxonomy): domain Eukaryota; kingdom Viridiplantae; phylum Streptophyta; class Magnoliopsida; order Solanales; family Convolvulaceae; genus Ipomoea; species Ipomoea triloba. The sequence goes on along the minus strand of NC_044923.1, from coordinate 240,691 downwards.
CTTCTCTCAGTTCAGGGTCATCTTCAATGCTACCCAATTCCTGTATAACGGTTGATTAATACTGATCGAATGATGTTAAAGTGTAATAAAAAAAATTACCATAACATTTTCGGATAATTTCTATAAGCTGACTAATTGTCGATGAGGCCATCTGAAGATTCCTAATTCCTCAGACCTTCTTTTCAAGATTCTGTACTCAACTCTTAGTTCCTTAGACCTTCTTTTCAAGATTCTGTACTCAACTCTTAGTTCCTTAGCGGCTTTATAAAAGATTCTGTACTCAACTCTTAGTTCCTTAGCGGCTTTATAAATGGGCATGTACTCAACTCTTAGTTCCTTAGCGGCTTTATAAATGGGCATATGGAAATAAGTAGAAAGCATTGCCTTGCTTATTGTTGAAGGATCACGAAAAGTTCTTTTCGTCCTCTTGGACTGTCTACGCACTATTGTCTCCATCATGCTTTCCTTTGTACCAGTAGTTGTGTCCTGTTTAACAGCTACGGCGTTCGAAGTCGGGGTGATATCCCATTCTATAGGTATAACACTTGCAGAGGGAAGAAGAACCTCATCCATACCTAGTGGATTTAAGGCTGCAACATTGACAATAAGAAATATATATTAAATCATCACATGTGAATGTACAAAATTAAAGTAGGTCGCTTACCGGTAACCCCGATTAGACGTTCCAGATTATGTTCAAAGTTCCAGAATGGATCAAAGTCCATGTTTAGCAAGGGTTCATCATTATTTATTGCACTGAAATAAGTCAATGGGAATTGTTCACATTGTGCATCCCAAAACGGATATTCTGAAGCATCTGAGGAAGGGTAGACAAGTTGATTAGTGAATGCAGAGGAGGAGGAAACATGATTTGCCATCTTTGGATAGAAGAAAGTAAAAGATAACTCTTAAAAGTGAAGAAAATATGCAAGTGATTATTTAGTCAGAGAAGTAAAAGAAGAGGATAGTTGCTTGATTGGTTTAAAGAAAATGGAGCTTTCCAGATTTAAANATATCAGTTTGAACAAAATGATTGTTCTTTGGGTGGTAACAATTCATTTTGGGATGAGATACACTTATCACCACTAAGGGATACTGACTGTCTTTTAAGTAGAGATTTTTATGAAGGCGGAAATAATGCCAGTACTCAACAACAATGTAATGAAACTATTGGTAAAGTTCTAACATTTGTTTGGAATTTTTGGTTGTAATAAGTAATAGTTATTTGAATAAGTTGTTTGCAAATGCAGGTGTTTTACCTACAAATGAGGTTGATGTATTTGATAGGTTGATTTATTTGTGGAGGAAAATAATAAACCTGCAAAGATAGATGTAGCAAATTTAAAATGAACAATAGTGAATACATATATATCATGAATATATATCTATAGTTGTATTCATAATATATATGTGTGTATACAACTACAGATAAAGATGTAATTATTGTTCTTCTTTATCTGTAGTTGTATTCATAATATATATGTGTGTGTGTATATATATATATATATATATATATATATATATATATATATATATATATATATAT
>NC_044923.1:231622-238310 GCF_003576645.1 Ipomoea triloba | reverse complement strand
AAAGCTGTAAATGTCGAAGAAATTTCAATCGTAGTTATAGGGAATGATACCAGACCATCCAAAGGACTTTGGAATTTCGAAATGGTTTCTAAATACTTCCATCTGCCTATGAATCAAGCGGTGAAAGAGTTAAAGATTAAGGAAGCTTGTTTGAAGAAGATATGTAAGAAGGTTGGAATTGATGAATTGCCATAAATAAGAAGCTGCGTACCTTGGAGCGATTAGCAAAAAATGTCCAAGGGAATACTGATCATAGAGAAATTATAAATGAGCTAGAAAATCAAAGGGAGCAAATGTTAAAGGATCCTAATCTTCAATCAGGCATAGAAAGAAATAAACTTGAAGTTTCATACTTTAAGAAGAGAAAGTATCGAAATTTGACGGAACTTTCTTACTATGCTCCTCTTGCGAGCTCATCTTATGTTTCTGGTAATCCTCTCCCAAAAACTAAGAATGAAGATACAATGTAGCTTTCCTGCACTTAATATTATTTTAATAATGAAAATATTTCCTGTTTTATAGTGGGAACTCTTGAAAATTCAATAACAAGTCTTTCAAATGTAAACAAAAATAACCATCAAAGGTGAAATATAGAATTCTCTTCGCTAATAACGAAAATGTTCTATTGAGAGACGTAAGAATGAAATCAGGTGAGGAATAATATCCATTATCGGAGTGATATAGATATGTTAAAAACTTGAGAAATAGAAAATTCATATTAACCACCAAGGGTGGTGTATAAACCATCCACTGAGAAATGGAAGGAGATAACCTTAGCTATAGATGTGGTATATACGTAAAGTATATGTTTACCTTGTTCCTTATGAACTGCAATTTTAAGTATTTGAAAAAATAGAAGCAAATTATAATCATAACATCTCTTTATTTCCTATGTTCGGCTGAAAACCAAACAAATGATCTATCAACCAAATGGTTTTAGGATTCCATTTTACTTTTGAACTTCGCGTGTGAATTTTTTTTTTGGAGATAAATTTAGCATGATTAATGACATCCGACAAAGAACTATTGCGCTTGTGACAACCTTACATAAGCACCTCATGGTTGGACTATATTTACATATAATAACTTTTTAACTGTTTTACTTTTGTCACACTTGGACAATTAGCCGACATAATTGATTTAAAATTTGGCACGATTGTCAAGTGTACTGTTTTTTTTTTTTTGAGATTCAGATGCGACCAATTACTTTCGATCGTGAGCTGTTTGTTTTTTGACAAGCTTAATATCTGACATCATTGAAAGGTATGTTTGCTATTTCAAATCTCAGAATCTCCATCATTTACTATCCTCAATGGTGTTTTACCTTATTCTTTGTCACTGAATTATCTTTTTCTATTCTCTTTTTGTTTTTGAACGTCATTTTTTCCAAAAATGGCGAACCAAGCTTATTTTCCAGACCAATTTTCCTACACCACTTATGATATTGCTAGGTATTCCTTATGGGATGAGACGGCATACCCAGCTTCTTCCTCATCTTTTCCAAACAAAATTGTTGACCCATCTTCCGATATTACGGAGTATTCCTTTTGTGATGAGTTGGTCGACCCTACGCCTTCCTCATCTTTACTAAACCACATTTATTATCCATTTTCCGATGTTATCGGATATCCTTTATCGATTGATGTTGCTAATGCTGCTCCTGCCTCATTTTTTCCAAGCCAAATTTCTTGCACATCTTCCGATATTAGCAAATATCCTTTATGGGATCAACAACATGGGATATCAACTTTTGGTAATGGATTGTTACCGAACATACCCTTTGATCCATTTTGGGGTATTGAGCATAATATGGGAGGACTACTTGAGGCTACTGGTAATCATATGTTTTTTTCTTGATATGCAATGGCGATGACGTAATATATTTTTTCATCTTTGTTGCAGCCATGAACCACTTAAGTACGGAAGAAAATCTTATGGCATCAACAAGTGGTATACTTGTACAGGAAAATACATTTCCAGTTGCAAGTAACGCAAGTATAGGAGGAAATATGACTACAGATTCTGTAGTTGTAGAAAGGAGTATGATTGAAACTCTTGCACGNTAATATATTTTTTCATCTTTGTTGCAGCCATGAACCACTTAAGTACGGAAGAAAATCTTATGGCATCAACAAGTGGTATACTTGTACAGGAAAATACATTTCCAGTTGCAAGTAACGCAAGTGTAGGAGGAAATATGACTACAGGTTCTGTAGTTGTAGAAAGGAGTATGATTGAAACTCTTGCACGTAGGCAGCGGAAGAATACACGAAGAACTTTTCGTGATTCATCCACAATAAGCAAGGAAATGCGAAGAACTTTTCGTGATTCATCCACAATAAGCAAGGAAATGATTTCCAATTTTCGTGATTCATCCACAATAAGCAAGGAAATGATTTCCAAATATTTCCATCTGCCTATATATCGAGCCGCCAAGGAACTGAGAGTTGGGTATACGGTTTTGAAAGAAAGGTGTAGAGAATTAGGAATCTTTAAATGGCCATATCGACAGTTAGTGAGCTTGGAGAAGCTATCAGGAAAAGCTCAGGTAGTTTTTTTATTTTTCCAAAGTTGTATCATTATAAGGTGAATGTTAATATAATGTTTTACAGGTATTTAGTAACATCGAAAATGACCCTGACATAAAGGAGGCAATGAAGGAACTAAAAAGTAGAAGGGAAATGTTGCTAAGCGATCCGAATTTGAAGTTGAATCCAGCAGAGATTAGGCTCAGGGATTCATGTACCAGAAAGATAAAGTAAAGGGAGATGATGAGTCTTCTTCATTCTCCCACCCTTCTTATACATCCCCTTCATATTACTCCATTAATTGTTGATCCTGCCTTGCCGTTAACTGTTGATCCACCTTCACTTGCGACAGAAGAAGACGAATCGTTTAAACTTTTTCTTGATGGCTTTTGATAATATTCTTGAATAATAAGTATTTTTCTAAATATCAATAAATTTTGTAAACTCTTTAATAAAGAGGTTGTAGATGCCAAAGTTAGGCTACTGCTCATTGAGAGGTCATTCATAGCCATAAGATAAAATTGTAATCATTTACAACGCATAATATATTCCATAAATGTATATAACAAATGTCATTGTCGTACGACATGGCTTGCACTTTTTTACCTTGGAAAAGGTAACAAATACATACATATATGTGAACCAAATTTAATTATATTTGACATAAAATAAGATATGGTCATCTTTAAACGATAACACCGAGGCTTAATATTTGCGATCAATTTAAAAACTTACAATAACATCATGCAAGATTATAGGTTTATATTTCTTCCCTGGAATGTTCTTTCATTATCGTGTATTACGTTTTTGTACCACTGTATCCTTGCACGTACATTCTTGTGACTCAGCAGTAACATAAGGTATTAAAGCTAAAACTTTCATGCTATACACAATTTAAAAAAAAAAGGGGGGAACAATTTAAGGCGCATAGGAAATTCTTTTAATAAAGCTAATTTTCTGCCTAATGCCCATCTCTAACCTAAAAGTCGTTATTATTATAATTTTTGTCTTGATAAATGTGAATATATTAGCTTTGAAATACAACTTGTTTTAAACTTATAACATTTATTGGACCTATGATTTAAGCATAACTTGTTGCAAAAGTTGAGCTTTCGCCCCCCCAATATTGCATGATGATATTGAACTTGTTGCAGAAGAATTGGTTAAAAATAACTCGTCGTAATTATAAAACGGTAAGTAAGGAAATGATAGCAAGTTATTTTCATTTGCCCATAAATGAAGCAGCGGATGAAATTGAACATTGATAAGCAAAAGCATTATTAAGTTTTATATATGCCATGTTGCCTACAAATGCCAAGCAAGTAATTACAAAGGAAATTAAAAAATTGGTACAAATGTCAGATGTCTTTACAGTTGTCATCACAAATCAATTGAAAAGCGCAAATGTTTTAAACAGTGTCGGCTAAATAACTATTATCATTTGACAAAAAAACTGCCCTCGTGGAAAAAAAGACTTAAAAAAGTATTTCTTACTGTTTGCACATACTGTTGTCCTTTGCTATAAATTCGTGGTTTTGTTGGTCTTAGACTCTTCTTAACACTTATTCACACTCTTAGAAATTATTAATCCCTGAAACATTTAGTACATACATTTCACAAATGGCAAATATTGCTACTTGCTCATATCAGCTTCAACAAAATGATTGTTCTTCTGATGGTAACAATTCATTTTGGGATGAGGTATATCTATCACCACTAAGGGATAGTGAACCTCTTCTAAGTAGAGATCTTCTTCCAGGTGGAAATNAACTTTTCGTGATTCATCCACAATAAGCAAGGAAATGATTTCCAAATATTTCCATCTGCCTATATATCGAGCCGCCAAGGAACTGAGAGTTGGGTATACGGTTTTGAAAGAAAGGTGTAGAGAATTAGGAATCTTTAAATGGCCATATCGACAGTTAGTGAGCTTGGAGAAGCTATCAGGAAAAGCTCAGGTAGTTTTTTTATTTTTCCAAAGTTGTATCATTATAAGGTGAATGTTAATATAATGTTTTACAGGTATTTAGTAACATCGAAAATGACCCTGACATAAAGGAGGCAATGAAGGAACTAAAAAGTAGAAGGGAAATGTTGCTAAGCGATCCGAATTTGAAGTTGAATCCAGCAGAGATTAGGCTCAGGGATTCATGTACCAGAAAGATAAAGTAAAGGGAGATGATGAGTCTTCTTCATTCTCCCACCCTTCTTATACATCCCCTTCATATTACTCCATTAATTGTTGATCCTGCCTTGCCGTTAACTGTTGATCCACCTTCACTTGCGACAGAAGAAGACGAATCGTTTAAACTTTTTCTTGATGGCTTTTGATAATATTCTTGAATAATAAGTATTTTTCTAAATATCAATAAATTTTGTAAACTCTTTAATAAAGAGGTTGTAGATGCCAAAGTTAGGCTACTGCTCATTGAGAGGTCATTCATAGCCATAAGATAAAATTGTAATCATTTACAACGCATAATATATTCCATAAATGTATATAACAAATGTCATTGTCGTACGACATGGCTTGCACTTTTTTACCTTGGAAAAGGTAACAAATACATACATATATGTGAACCAAATTTAATTATATTTGACATAAAATAAGATATGGTCATCTTTAAACGATAACACCGAGGCTTAATATTTGCGATCAATTTAAAAACTTACAATAACATCATGCAAGATTATAGGTTTATATTTCTTCCCTGGAATGTTCTTTCATTATCGTGTATTACGTTTTTGTACCACTGTATCCTTGCACGTACATTCTTGTGACTCAGCAGTAACATAAGGTATTAAAGCTAAAACTTTCATGCTATACACAATTTAAAAAAAAAAGGGGGGAACAATTTAAGGCGCATAGGAAATTCTTTTAATAAAGCTAATTTTCTGCCTAATGCCCATCTCTAACCTAAAAGTCGTTATTATTATAATTTTTGTCTTGATAAATGTGAATATATTAGCTTTGAAATACAACTTGTTTTAAACTTATAACATTTATTGGACCTATGATTTAAGCATAACTTGTTGCAAAAGTTGAGCTTTCGCCCCCCCAATATTGCATGATGATATTGAACTTGTTGCAGAAGAATTGGTTAAAAATAACTCGTCGTAATTATAAAACGGTAAGTAAGGAAATGATAGCAAGTTATTTTCATTTGCCCATAAATGAAGCAGCGGATGAAATTGAACATTGATAAGCAAAAGCATTATTAAGTTTTATATATGCCATGTTGCCTACAAATGCCAAGCAAGTAATTACAAAGGAAATTAAAAAATTGGTACAAATGTCAGATGTCTTTACAGTTGTCATCACAAATCAATTGAAAAGCGCAAATGTTTTAAACAGTGTCGGCTAAATAACTATTATCATTTGACAAAAAAACTGCCCTCGTGGAAAAAAAGACTTAAAAAAGTATTTCTTACTGTTTGCACATACTGTTGTCCTTTGCTATAAATTCGTGGTTTTGTTGGTCTTAGACTCTTCTTAACACTTATTCACACTCTTAGAAATTATTAATCCCTGAAACATTTAGTACATACATTTCACAAATGGCAAATATTGCTACTTGCTCATATCAGCTTCAACAAAATGATTGTTCTTCTGATGGTAACAATTCATTTTGGGATGAGGTATATCTATCACCACTAAGGGATAGTGAACCTCTTCTAAGTAGAGATCTTCTTCCAGGTGGAAATAATGTCAGTACTCAACCACAATGTACTGAAACTATTGGTAAGGTTTTAACATTTTGTAGGTAACTCTTGTTTTAATAATTAATAGTTTTTAACAAGTTGTTTGTAAATGCAGGTGTTTTAGCTACAAATCCGGTTGATGTATTTGATAGTGTTGATTTAATTGTCGAGGAAGATAATACAGCTGCAAAGATAGATTTACCAAATTTAAATCTAAATATCTTTATTAGAAGAAAAAAGACAAAAAAAAAAACTTATCTTGACCCTAATACATTAACTTTAGAATTGCTTTCTAAATATTTTTATATGAACGTTGATCAAGCTGCAGATGAACTACATGTTGGTCGAGCAATTTTAAAGAAAAGGTATAAAGAATTAGGAATTTTGTACTGGCCTCAACGAAAACTCGTGAGTTTGGAGAGGTTATTAAAAAATGTCAAGGTAATTAAGTAATGCTT
>NC_044923.1:225265-231320 GCF_003576645.1 Ipomoea triloba | reverse complement strand
AAATAACAAATTATTTTGTAGGAATTTGGCGGAATCCAAGACGAAAGCGAGCTAAAAAGAGTGATTGAAGAGTTGGAAGATAAGAAAAAATTGATAATACAAAACCCAAATGTTGAGTTGGGTGAGACAACAATAAGACTTAGAGACAAATGTGACAGGAATAGCTCAAAAAAAAAGGTATAGAAACTTGTCATACTTTAATTCAACAATTCATAAGAGTTCGTTGCAAAGTCATACACTTCCTGATATTTCCGAATTAATGCCTGAAGAAATAGATGAAGTGTTAGAGTTTGTACAGAATGATTTTCCAGATTCCAATAATACAACATAAATTTATAATTATCATGCAATTATACTCTATATAATTCTATTTTTTGACCAATCTAAATTAGTTTGTTTGTGTATGGATTAACGATTTTAGGTGAAGGGAGGGAATTAGAAGTAATATTATGTGCAAATGTTTACAAAGTTTTACTGTTCATATGGATTTCACAAAGGACTAAAATATAACGAGCATATATTTTTTTAAAAAAAATTACGATGTGTATAAATTTGATAGTACGTGTACCATTAATATGTAACAAATTAACTAATTTAACCCAATGAAACTTTAATTTCTTATTCATGGGCTTATGTTTTCTTGGTTTGTCCTCCCTTTCTCGAAAAATGCCAACAGTTTATTATGTATAAACATATTTTCCAGTTTTTTTTCAATATGTTGTTACTTTAACATTTGCTTGTAATTAAGGGTTCCAGNAAAAAAATTACGATGTGTATAAATTTGATAGTATGTGTACCATTAATATGTAACAAATTAACTAATTTAACCCAATGAAACTTTAATTTCTTATTCATGGGCTTATGTTTTCTTGGTTTGTCCTCCCTTTCTCGAAAAATGCCAACAGTTTATTATGTATAAACATATTTTTCAGTTTTTTTTCAATATGTTGTTACTTTAACATTTGCTTGTAATTAAGGGTTCCAGTTTTAATTTCTGGGACAAAAAAAAACAACTGTATATATGGTTACTTTAATATTTTACGTAATAATTATCAGAACCATTTTAAAATTATGTGTAAGCATATTTTGTTTTTTTAATATTTTCTTCATTGAAGCATATAACTTTAAAAATATCTATATCATGCACCACTTGATATAGATTGTAAATTTTGTAGAATAAATAAAGTTTCAATTTAAACAAAAATAAAGTTGTTTGTTGCAAGTTTAAATGATCGATAAGTTATTGATGCCGAAAAACACTTTGAAATGGAATACGAAAATACAAATAGTTTGTTAGGAATGGCGGAAATATGGCTTAACTAAACTGTTACCACATGTTTTCGAAACCCTTTAAAAATTCAACATTATTTTCTAGGTACATAATATGCATAATATCATTGGCTCAACCAATTTTAGGCTTTTTCCCTTTATCATTTGGTGGACTGCTTGCTTGCGAATCGTCTACACTATCTCCCGATAATTGGCTAAAATCAAGCCTTCTTTTCGTGGGATTTCCTAGCATCAACGATTGCCTAAACAAACCATCATTTGATTCACCTAAGTCTAGCTGAACATCGTTGCACAGACACGCTACTGTATACTTTGTTCTTTGTTCACTGAATATGGTGTTTTTCTTGAGAGCAAACATAAGCCCAAGATTATCAAGTGTTTGTTGGAGCATAGCACCATCATTTTCACAGGTAGGTATGTTGGACGACGTCAGTAACAATAGGTGGTGCACCTCATGATTAAACATTGTTGCGCGTACACTTCCAACGTTATCAAATATTTCTATGTCTACCTTATACCTGTATATCAACACAAACATAATATAAGTCATGCTATATTAGAATTTTAAGTATTAAGGAAACAACGAAGATATATATTTTGATACCTTCTGACAGTGATGCCATCAGTTTGTCCACAGTTCATGCAGTGGAGTTGTAAGCCTTCAATTGAGTGGACTATTTTGTTGCAGTAATTGCAACCAACGTAGTAGTCGAAACCATCACGCTTAAGCAATCTAATTTTGCCTCTCACCCATGCAATTGGTTTCTAAATGCAATGCAGAGCCACAAAAGTAGGTCAAAAGCTTTAAAAGTAAATAGATTGATGGTTAAATGTAAAAGGCGATTTGACATTCGATATACAGTTGAAATGAAATGTTTCCTAACTTGTTCAAATTCAGTTTCAAGAGATGAAAGGCATGTTTTTCGTTGCCTTATAGGGTCTGCCAATGTAAGCAATGAATCAAGGTAAGTCTTATCTACAATTTCCTTGTAGATGAGTTCAGAGTTTTTGTCCTTCCTATAAGAATAACCAATAATTATTATCATGGTCAAATAACTGGTATATTCTACATAAGTGACAAGGAATTAAAAAATACCAATCATTAAGGACTTTTGCAACGTGGCCAACAGGATCAACTTCAATTGATGTGTTATATAGTGTACTCAGTGACAACCCTAATTAAACACAAATGTCAAGTATGTAATATAAAAAGTAGAAATAATTTAATGCACTCGTTGGAAGAACATAACAGTATTACCTTGGAATGCATTAACGTTCAATCCTTCAGCAAGTATAATGGGGAATTTCCCTTGCCGAAGTTGTAATTCAAGTTGAACCCCTTGGTTTACAGCAAACGTTCNTGGTGTTCTCCTTGATTCTTGTGTATTAAGTTTTTGTACCACTACAACTTTGCACCGCCATCGTGGTAACTCAGTAGTAACATCAGGTATCAACACTAGTCCCTCCATGCTGTACACAATTAAGGAAATTTAATACTGTTAGTCGCGTATAAATTTGTTGTCATTAAGCTAGTCATATGTTCACAAGCCATTTCTATTGTTGTCATTAAGCTAGTCATATGTTCACAAGCCATTTCTAACCTAACATTCGTTATTATTATTATTATACAAGCCATTTCTAACCTAACATTCGTTATTATTATTATTATTATTATTATTATTATTGTATAAGTGTAAATATATATGCTTTGAACAAAATATATANTGAAACAAAGCAAATATATTGAACGAAAAAAGTTAATACAAATATAAGTTCATATGAAGTGTTGTTTTTAAGTTTTAAAAATGCTAGTAATTCATTCTGTTGTAATTTTTAAGTTATGTACTAAGTTTTAAGTAGGTTGGTGAACTGCTATGTTGGATTAAGTTTTTAATTATATTTGTTTCTACACTATAAATAATTTTATCTTGCATGTTTGTAAAGTTATTACTTCATTTAATGTTAATTTATAAAGTGCAAACTATTTTTATTTTTTATTTTGGAGTTTAAGTTGGATATGTCGAAAAAAAGGGTAAGCGGGAAGGCTATGCTAAGAAAATTACGTGAGGTGTTTGATAGAATAAATAATAATTGTTTGATTATAGAATAATATGATGCAAACTATACTCACTTGTAATTGATGCATAATTAAATTAAGCCATCATAAATGTACTTGATGATTTCATCGTAAACAACATTTTCTGTAAGATTTGTGCATGTCGATTCATCAAAATCGTTGCATATTACGATTTTCAAAGAAGCTGCAGTCTTTGCACGAGACATCGCGACATATAGTTGACCATGGCTAAAAACAGGTTCCTTCAAGTAAAGGCCAACAAAATCTAGAGTTTGGCCTTGTGCTTTATTTATTGTCATTGCAAAACAACTTTTTATGGGGAATTGGCATCTTTTGAATGGTATTGGACAATTTTCATCCTTTGATGGTTGAAGTGGTATTCTAGGTATCAATACATGCTTACCCTTGTATTCCCCCACTGCGATAATGCAACTTATGGTATGATCCCCAAACATATCACATATTAGTCGTGTACCATTGCATAAGCCTTCACATGGATTTAGATTCCTTAATAAGATTACAGGACTATTTTTTTTCAAGCTTAAAGTATGAGGAGGCAAGCCAGGGGGGCATAAAGTATGTAAATAATCTTGGCAATGCAAGTACTTTGAATCAAGTGGCTCATCATAACTGATGTAACTTTTATTTTCACCAGGGAACTTTTCCAGCAAAAGCATATTAATCTCATCCACAAATTCATTCTTTGTTGTCCATCAGTGGGTATGGGTCATTGAAGAAACAATGTAAATCAGGGTATACATCATCAAACAATGCATATAACGAAGACTTTGATCCACATTTTTATACAAGAAATTGAGAAGGCACTTTTATTTTGTTTTGGTAAATAGCAGGTTCTGTGCCATTACCTATCTTCATCAAGTAACTTGCAAATGTAGGATCAGCCTGTGCACGCATGTTCTCAACTAAAGTCAAACGACAAATGTGCGGCCATATAGAAGTTCACTTAACCAAATATGCTGCAATGAAATCTTCCTTCTTTCCATGTCTTACAACTGGTAATGTCTGCCTAAAATCTCCTCCAAATACAATGAATTTTCCCCCAAATAAATCTTCACAATCCATTATATCTTTAAGTGTTATATCAAGGCTATCAACTATATTCCTATGTGCCATGGATGCTTCATCCCAAAGAATCAATTTACTATGGCGAAGTAAACTCGCATCAGCAGTATGTTTACCTATATTACATACATACTTATCAGTGCCATCAAGTGGGAGCTTGAAGCGAGAATGTGCTGTGCGACCGCCAGGTAGTATAGATGCAGCTATGCCAGAAGTTGTAGTTGCAAGGGCGATCAAACCTTTAGAACGTACAAATGCTAGAGTTGCAAGGGCGATCAAACCTTTAGAACGTACAAATGCTAGTAAACAGCGGGCGATCAAACCTTTAGAACGTACAAATGCTAGTAAACAGCGATATAAGAATGTTTTTCCTGTACCACCAGGGCCATCAACAAAAAATGCACTAGGCTTATTACCTAAAACAGCATCTGTTATAGTTTTGAAAGCTGCTTTATTACCTAAAACAGCATCTGTTATAGTTTTGAAAGCTGCTCGCTGGCAAGCATTAAGTTTTGTTATAGTTTTGAAAGCTGCTCGCTGGCAAGCATTAAGTTTGTGAATAGTTTTGAAAGCTGCTCGCTGGCAAGCATTAAGTTTGTGAATAGCTAAAAGATCTGCCTCAGAAACTGGAAGGTTCTTTTCATGTAAAATCTCATAGTAACACGTCCTGGGAAATCATAAGATTCCAATAGATCAAATAGGCAGAAGTCTTTCATTTTCTTGCCCATTTCTTGTACTATATTAGCAATCATCTTTAGGACTAATGATTCAGCCTCAGCATTGGTGTGCAAGCCTGTCCTTAATAAGTCTTGACACATGTGTGTTTTGTATTTCATCCATAATGAAATAGGATTGGAAATATCACAAAAGATGAGAAGCGTTGCAAAAAAAGTCCGCAAACTTTAAGGCATTTGGAATAATACTGCTTCATTCAACGATGCTTCAACAATGAAATCTCCTGCAAGTAATCCTAGTTTCTCAGCTGCATCATGAAAAGATGAAGTGATTTGACCATTGACAGTTCTTAAACAATGAAAAGATGAAGTGATTTGACCATTGACAGTTCTTAAACAATCAAACGAAGTTGGTGCCCTGCCATTGACAGTTCTTAAACAATCAAACGAAGTTGGTGCCCTGACATTCATTAATAACAGTCAATCAAACGAAGTTGGTGCCCTGACATTCATTAATAACAGTCGTAGATAATACCGTTCTCCCTCAGTTGGATTAACAGCAACAAGTCTGCCTATAACTGTAAGCTGTTTTGGATTAACAGCAACAAGTCTGCCTATAACTGTAAGCTGTTTTCGAGGTTTCCAAGACTTGCTTGACTTACACCAAACAAAATGGCAAGGGAATTCTGTTGGTCCCAAGGGGATGGGGTACAAGTCTAGAGGGGGGGTGAATAGACTTGTATAAGATTTTGTAAATCTTTTCGACCTCTCGTGTGTATTGAACTTAGGATGTTTAGGTTCAATGCCTCACGAGGTGAAGACAAAGTTTTATGCGCAGCGGAAATGTTATCCCCTTTTAGTTAGCACGAGTAGTTAGTTCGAGAGGTGCGTTTATATGCAGTGCAATCGAGAAGTTAGCGAGAGATAAAAA
>NC_044923.1:193186-219974 GCF_003576645.1 Ipomoea triloba | reverse complement strand
CTATTATCTCAGGAGCAACTGGTGCACTCCACCTTTCCCTATTAACCATATCGATGGGAAAGCCTGGGAGTTGGAGCAACAAAATTTCACCCTCTCGAACTGTCTGAGCTTCATCTGTTGCATTCGAGGGTGTGGGCTCAGGTGGTGGCAGTAGTAAGACAGAGTTAGGTGCCACCTCATGTGCTTCAGAGGTCTCGGATTCACCTCTCGAAGCTACCTGGTCTTCTAGAGCAGATTCACTCACTTGGGACAAGGGAATTGCTGCAGTTGGAGTAGGAGTGTCAGCATCATCTCGAGCAACCCCAGAGGTCTCTCCTGGACCTCTCGTGTGTTCTACACTTTGTCCCAAGGATATTGCTGTGGCAAGCCTGATATCCTCTCGAAATTGAGCATCTAGTTCAGGATCTTCTTCAGGCTCGGCTTCATCTTCTTGTGTATCAACAGCTATGCCCTTTCCTTTGTCAGATCGACCAAGATTACTCCTGATTACTTGCATCTCATGGGCACGGTTTTGAAGCTCGTCGGCTGGGATTTCAGTGAGATCTAACCAGTTTAGTGCAAATCGTTCCTCAGCCTCCATCTCTGCTGCTCTTGAGATCAATTGATCAAAGGGACCTGTTCTCCAGTTGATCCAGCGAAGTACTCTGGAGAAGTCGTCCAAACTCGATACATTCTCAACACTTTGATTCAATCGAGATGTGATTTCAGCATTCAGCTCATCAGAGTCAGCAGGTAGGATTTCTGTTGCTGATGCACACTCCACAGCTTGTTCAGTTATCTCTCGAACAACCGAGAGATCATGTGTCAACCCATCATTCAGAAAGACTTGCACTGGGTTCCTGACCACAGTGCCCTGACCATCAGCAGCCACCACACAGTCTAGATCTTCAGCTGCTGGACTATCTACCTCTCGAACCACCTGTCGTGGTTCCTCAACAATACCCTGTACTGGATCACTGATCCCAGTACCTTCAACTTCTCGAGCCTCCTCTTGAGGCAAACCAACAAATTCATCAACATCCTCAGCACCATCAACAGCAAGTATATCAACACTTAAAGTTCCTGACAGGGACTTGGTAGGGGGCACTCTCTCAACCTCAGTGGCCAGTGTAGCCTGAGGTTCCCCCTGGGCTTGTGCCCTGTCCTCAGATGGTACTTGTATAACGGACGGTGTCACCTCTCGAACCTGGGTGACAGCAGCAGTCTTGGTCCTCTTGGCCTTCCTTTTCAATTCAACCCTGTTGACTAGGGTGTCCAAAAGCTCGTCATCAGAGCACTTCTCCTTAGCTGGGGCTTTCCTTTTGCCCCTTCCCTTAGGCTTTGAGGGTGAAGATGCATCCTTAGCACCTTTTGCCTTAGCTTGAGGTTTCGTTCTACCCATATAGGTATTCCGATGAACCTCTCGCCCTTCCCTCAGTTCGAAGCCCTTCAGTCTCAATAGAAATTGAACAACAAAGCCAAAACCAACCTTTTTGTAGATTGTCAGGTCGGAGTTGGAAACTGAGCTCTGCACTTGGTGTTTGAGGCAGTCGAAGATGATGTGAGCCCAGTCCAACTTGTTGTTGTTCCAAATGGCATGGAGGATTTTCAGAGTGTCCAGATTGACTTCGTCTGTTCCGGACACCTTGCCGAGGATGAATTTTATGATGAGCTCGGCGGCTAGGGCAAACCTCTCCTTCAAATGAAATCTGCGGAGGGCAGAGGATGCTCTGGGTGGTGCAGTCTCCAATCGGATTTTGTCCCAAAACTCCTGCTTATCCATGTTGTAGTCCGATAGGTGCTTGACTGCCTCCTCCGACGTAGCAAAGTCGAATGCTG
Source organism: Ipomoea triloba (assembly GCF_003576645.1). Taxonomy (NCBI): domain Eukaryota; kingdom Viridiplantae; phylum Streptophyta; class Magnoliopsida; order Solanales; family Convolvulaceae; genus Ipomoea; species Ipomoea triloba. The sequence goes on along the minus strand of NC_044923.1, from coordinate 218,156 downwards.
CTCGTAAATCACCCACAGAGATTGTTATGTCTATTTCGTTGAAGCGGCTTTCAATCTTGCCCTTCGTGACCTTGGCATGAGCGAACCATTCTGTGTAGTCGAGGTCATGAATGGTTCGGTAGTCATGCGTCATGTACCGCATTAGTCCTGCCTTCTCAAATTTCTTCAAGACTCTCTCCGCCATTGTTGGATTTGGCGAGTGGGTGATGAAGCCATCTTTGTCAAGGATGCTTCCCGCCTTGACTTGTTTAATCTGAGAGCGTATGTGGTCTAGCTCTCTCTGGTATGCACTGGAGGATGAAGATGAAGATGAAGAAGATGATGATTCAGACGCCATTGAAGAAAGTTTGTGTGTTTTGGAGGGAATGTGTACAGTGTCTAAGGATTTGGGGATTTTGGGTATATGGTTTTGAGTTTGAATCCGGGTAAAGAAGAAGGATTTTGCTTTTATATTAGGCGGATTCGGGTTGGATATATGGGTAGGGTTGAGAGTTTGACCCGTGGAAGGATCCCGGTTGATTTAAAAGATGTGAGAAGTCAGAAATACCCCTGATAACGGTCAGCTTATAAGGTATTTTGGTAAGGGTATTTCGGTAAAGTATAGAACGGTTTAAGCTTTGAGACAGTGGAGTATTGATATTTTAAAATAAGCATGCTCCCACTAATCAAGATAATGCCCTTAAGTGCGAAAAACCGTCAGTAACCGATGACCACGTGGCTAGCATTTATGTCCAAAGATAGCCGTTCCACCTCATATATCCGTTGAGCTTATCAAATTCACCTTTCGAAGGTGAATGATCTTCCTCATGAGTTTAAGGATCTTCCCCCTGAGTGATTGATCCCTAAACCTCCTTATTCTTCCGTCTTGATCTGGTTAAGGATCTTCCCCCTGAGTGATTGATCCCTAACCCTCCTTATTCCTCCATCTTGATCTGGTTAGGGATCTTCCCTTTGATCCCTAACCCTCCTTATTCCTCCTTTCAGAGATATCAGTTTGTTATCTTTCGAAGTGACCTCTCGAACTACCCTTCTTCGAGACATAATGTATGTAGACAAACTGATCGGGTGACCTCTCGAACTACCTTTCGAACACAGATTGCGAGAGAAACAAGTTTGATTCATTTAAAAGATATCACTTGGAACATATCCTTAAGTTCATTTAGTGATTTCCAGATACATTACATATGAATCAATATCCTATTAAATTCCCTAGAAACTTTTGTTTGGCCTTGGTCAGCCTAATAGGAATCTATCGTTAAGGCGGGAACTAGCCATCTAAAGTCCTATTTGTCTAATAACAGAACTGGGGGTGGCTATTCCCTTTTCTTGTTCTTCTCTCCGGAGCTGCTTACTATAGTTGGGAGTGACCATCTTCATCGCTAATCCTCTTAGTGTCTTTGGATTAGTTATGATCACCCCTTTGACTGCTGCTGACCTCAGAAATTCCCATCTGGTCTTCCTCTCTTTTTCCCTTGGTTCTCCATTTGGTTGAGGAAGGCCCTTTTCCAGAATGTGCAGCAGTAGGAGTCCCTCTTGTGCAAGACTCTCCTCCCGATTCCAGTATCCCATCGTTGTGGATATCCTCGTATTTGGGGATCCATTCACCTTGGATGGGACTAGGATACTTGCTTGGATTATCAGGAAGCTCCGTAATCTGTTCACCCTTCGTTGATTCTGGATAGTTTTCTCCTTGAAAATCTTTGGACTTGGCTGCCGGTTTCTTTCCTCTATAAAAGAATGGAACATCATCTTTTCCTTTCTTTTTCTCCATGGGAAGTTGATGGTATGAACTTCTGAAAGAAACCCTCTTATTTATAGCCCAATAGGGTTACCACTGTTGAGTCACGGGATGCAATATGAATGACCATTCAATGCTTGTGTAACTCCAAAGCTGCCATAAAGTTGATGAAACCGCCCCTCACATGCGAAACAGTTCATGGCACTAAATACAAGAAGATAAGATTTGACCATTCAACCCAACTCTATCATTCCCAATTCTAACCTTAGTTGAGAGAATCTATTTTCACATAACGCTTTTGTGAAAATATCTGCTAGTTGCTCCTCCGTTGCAACATATTCCAAAGTGATGTCCTTTTTCTCAACGTGGTCTCGGATGAAGTGATACTTAATATCAATATGCTTTGTTCTGGAGTGTAACACTGGGTTGTGGGTGATGGCAATAGCACTTGTATTGTCACACATAATTTTAACCTCCTTACACTCAACACCATAATCCATTAGCTGTTGCTTCATCCATAAGATCTGAGCACAACAACTTCCAGCTGCTACATATTCTGCCTCAGCAGTGCTTGTAGCTATCGAATGTTGTTTCTTGCTAAACCATGAGACAAGTCTTCCACCTAGAAACTGACATGTCCCTGATGTGCTCTTTCGATCTATCTTACAACCGGCAAAGTCCGCATCTGAATAACCCATAAGTTCGAAAGATCCACCTTTCGAATACCAGAGCCCAACACTCTGCGTACCCTTTAGATATCTAAGAATCTTTTTGGATGCATTTAGGTGACTTTCCTTAGGACTTGCCTGAAATCTAGCACATACACCTACTGCAAAGGATATGTCTGGTCTACTTGCAGTTAAATAAAGAAGAGATCCGATGATACCTCGATAAGTGGTTTGATCGACCTCTCGACCTTCGCTGTCGACATCGATACGTAGAGAGGTTCCCATAGGTACTTTGACTGAGGATTTCCCTTCTATGTTGTATTTCCTGAGCAGATCCTTGGTGTATTTCTCCTGGTTGATGAAGATACCTTCCTTAAGCTGTCTCACTTGTAGTCCAAGGAAGTAGTTGAGCTCTCCCATCATGCTCATCTCGAACTTTCCTTTCATCAACCTGGAGAACTTCTCGCACAAGTCTGGATTGGTGCTTCCAAAAATGATATCGTCCACATAGATTTGCACCAATAAGATGTGATCCCCGTCCTTAATTCTAAACAATGTTTTGTCCACTAGGCCTTTGGTGAACCCACACTGAAGTAGAAAAGAGGATAAGGTATCATACCAAGCTCTCGGAGCTTGTTTTAAGCCGTAAAGTGCCTTCTTTAATTTGTATACTTTGTCAGCTCCCACGTCCTTCAAGAAACCCGGAGGTTGTTCAACGTACACCTCTTCTTCGAGAAGTCCGTTCAGAAAAGCGCTCTTGACATCCATTTGATATACCTTAAAGTCTTTGAAGGCGGCATATGCGAGAAAGATGCGTATGGCTTCGAGACGTGCCACTGGAGCGAAGGTTTCATCAAAATCTATTCCTTCCTCCTGACAGTAGCCTTTGGCAACAAGTCTGGCCTTGTTCCTAACGATAACTCCATCCTCATTCATCTTGTTTCTGAAAACCCACTTTGTACCAATGACATTCTGATGATGAGGTCTCGGAACTAGTTCCCAAACGTCGTTCCTCTCGAACTGATGAAGTTCCTCTTGCATTGCTTGCACCCAATCTGCGTCGCTTAGAGCCTCATCGATCATCTTAGGCTCTATTTGAGATAGAAAACAAGCAAACATGCTTTCTCTGTAAGCTGATCTGGTTCGAACTCTGTCACGTACATCTCCGATCACTTGATCAGCAGGGTGATTTCTCAGCCATCTTAGGTCGGGTTGCGGCTCCTCAGTTGATACTTCCATTGAAGGTTGAGATATGGGTTGAACATCTATGATCTGGTTTTGATCAACTGAGTCAGGCGCTTTCTTCTTGGTAGACTCTTCATCATCTGATTCTGACTGGAGTTCTGCTACGTCTCGAACTATCGACTGCTTGTCTTCGAGAGGTAAGTTTGATCTCTCGATAGACTCTGGCTGATCTTCCTCAGCAGCTTCCGTTGTCTTTGATGGTTGATCTGTTGATGCCCTTTCATCAAAGGTAACATGTATGGACTCTTCAACCACCAAACTCCGCTTGTTGAAGACTCTGAGTGCTTTGCTTGTCGATGAGTATCCCAGAAATACTCCATCATCTGCCTTTTCTTCAAAAGTTCTTCGTTGAGTCTTCCCATTGTTGTGAATATAGCATTTGCACCCGAATGAGTGGAAGTGGCTTACATTCGGTTTTCTTCCATTCCACAACTCATATGGAGTCTTTCCAACTCCTTTTACTATCAAGGACCGATTTTGGGTGTAGCACGCTGTGTTGATTGCTTCTGCCCAAAATCCTTGTGATATGTTGGCTTGCGAGAGCATGGTCCTTGCGGCTTCTTTGAGAGTTCTGTTCCTTCTTTCAGCAACCCCGTTTTGTTGAGGTGTTCGAGCAGCTGATAGTTGATGATGAATTCCGTTCTCGTTGCAGTAGCTCTCGATTACTTGATTAACGAACTCTCCACCTTGATCTGACCGGATCTTTAGTATCGAGACTTCCTTTTCAACTTGAACTTGTTTCAAGAGATTTGGTAGGGCAATTTTTGTCTCGCTTTTCTTGGTTAAGAACACGGTCCAAGTGAATCTTGTGTAGTCATCCACTACCACAAGAGTGTACTTCTTTCCCTTTATGCTGGGTGGATCCACTGGGCCAAATAAGTCCATGTGAAGAAGACTTAATGGTCTAGTGGATGATGTCTCGGCTTTGCTCTTGAAAGAGGATTTGATCTGTTTGCAACGTTGACATGCCTCACAAATTTTATCCTTTCGAAACGTCACTTTGGGCAGTCCTTCCACTAAGTTCCTCTTAGTAAGCTTGTTGATAGTCTTGAAGTTCAGATGACTAAGCTTACTATGCCAATCCCAGCATAAATCTTCCTTGCTCCTTGCTAGCATACATAGGGATGGTTTTGCAGACCTCCAATCCACTATGTACATGTTTCCTTTCCTTGCTGCTTCCAAGACGACTTCGAGAGATTCCTCGTTCATAATCTGACATTTGCTTTTGGTGAAGACAACTTTGTGGCCCTTGTCACAGAACTGGCTTGTACTAAGGAGATTGAACTTGAGCCCCTCAACGTAGGACACTCCTTTAATAACCAGCTCATTCTTTTGGATTTCACCAACAGCTCTTGTGCGCCCCTTCTTCTCGTTGTCGCCAAATGTCACCAAGGGACCTTCGATAGGTTGGATGTTCTCAAGCAGTGTTAGATTTCCAGTCATATGTCTCGAACATCCACTGTCAATGAACCACACGTCCCTGGTGTCCTGCAAGGAAATCAAGCAAGTTTAGGTACCCAAACTTTGGGTCCTGGTGGGTTAGTGAGTTTAGGCATCCATTTATACCTTGTGCCCATTATTCCAGGCCTAGGCTCAATGTAGCCATTGTACGTTTGATAATCATAAGGAATGCTAGCAAATGTTTTAGGCCTCTTTGGTGCATAACTCAACTTAGGTAGAGACTTTTCGACCGGCTTATGCACCATGCCTTTCATACGCTGTTTGGTCATGTGAAATTGCTGAAAGTGAGGTTTCTTCCAGAACTTGTGATTTGATGACCAATTCTCACTAGATGGATAGAGTCTTCCTTTCTCCATCCGTGAGTTCCTAACTATGTGGATCTCAGACCTTCCATATTTGCCTTGAGGTGCATTATATGGAGTGTAGCTCTTTTTGTACTTGGAATGGCCTTGCGAGAGATAGCAAGGTGATCTCTCGATATTGTTTACCCGGCCATTCTTCGTAGCTTTCCTATACTTTCCATTGCTGGTGTATAGGGACGGTTTATGAATAGCTACTCTGGTCTTTTCTGTTGGTCCTTTATGACCTTTATTTGGTTTGGGTTGAGATCCTCCATTTCTTGAAGTTCCCAAACCGTTGGTCTGTTTATCTCTCGAGAGATGGTCTTGATGGAACCCTAGACCGGTTCTATCACTTGTAGGTCTGTGATCAACCACCATTTTCTCCATAGCTTTGGAGGAATTAGTGTATGATGCTATGACCTTTCGAAGATTAAGCTCTCATTTTTCCTTCTTGAGGAGGAAGGTGAACTTTTGTTGCTCTCCTGGTTCATCTTCATGTATTTCCTGAACTTTCTCACAAAGAGAGCAAACTGTTCGTCAGACATAACATTCATAGGATTAGAATCTGACCTTGAAGATGTGGATGGTTGCTCAGCAACAAGTGCTACGTTTCGTCGATCCACAATGTCCTCATCTCTTGGGAACATCTCGAACTCGAAGGCTTTGAGATCCCGGAAGAGTTTGTCTGTTGTGGTTTCCTTCAGATCTCGGTGATCTCTCATCGTGATCACCTTTACTTCCCACTCCTTAGTGAGGCCACGTAAGACCTTCAGGTTCAGCTCCTTTTGTGGGATCTCCTTTTCAAGGTCACTGATCTCGGTTGTGAGCTTCATGAACCGAGACTCCATGCTGTCGATGCTCTCTCCTGGCTTCATCTTGAAGTCTTCGAACTTCTTCATGGCCACGGTGAGCTTGTTTTCCTTTTCCTGTTCGTCACCTTCACCAATTAACATCAAAGTATCCCATACCTCTTTTGCCGTTTTGCACTTCCTCACTTTTGGAAAGATGGTTTCGTCTATAGCTCTGAAGAGAATATCCTTGGCAATATTGTCCAGGTTGTTTCTCTTCCTATCATCACTGGTCCATTCTTCCCTAGGTTTTGGGATGTACTTTGGTGTTTCTTGGGTTTGAACTGCAGCAGTATTAACCATTAGGATCTTGACTGGTCCAGAAGGTATAACCTCGGCCATCTCATCATGGAGGGCTGATAAGTACGCAAGCATGCGTGTTTTCCAGTCGTCAAACCTGCTAAGATCAAAGAGAAGATGTCTCGACAACATGATGTCCATATTGAAAAGTTATCTCGTGCTTTGAAAATATTTAAGAAGATTTTTCAAAGAAGGATCTCTAGGCAATATAAACAAAGGTTTATATCGATCAGAGAACTTGCTCTGATACCAATTGTTGGTCCCAAGGGGATGGGGTACAAGTCTAGAGGGGGGGTGAATAGACTTGTATAAGATTTTGTAAATCTTTTCGACCTCTCGTGTGTATTGAACTTAGGATGTTTAGGTTCAATGCCTCACGAGGTGAAGACAAAGTTTTATGCGCAGCGGAAATGTTATCCCCTTTTAGTTAGCACGAGTAGTTAGTTCGAGAGGTGCGTTTATATGCAGTGCAATCGAGAAGTTAGCGAGAGATAAAAACAGAAAGTAAATGCAAGAGAGATTTTTAAGTGGTTCGGCCAACCCGCCTACTTCCACTCTTCTTCCAGAAACTCCCTGGAAGGATTGCACTAAGTCCACTCTTCTTCCAGAAACTCCCTGGAAGGATTGCACTAAGAACTTCCCTTTCTAGTACACTCCCTGGAAGGATTGCACTAAGAACTTCCCTTTCTAGTACAATAACGAGCGCTTGAGCTTTGATAACTTCCCTTTCTAGTACAATAACGAGCGCTTGAGCTTTGATCACCAAGCCCGCCTCAAGCCTCAGGTTTTTCGTCCCGCTTCCAGTTACTCCACCTCTCGAGCACTTGACCTTTGATCACCAAGCCCGCGTCAAGCCTCAGGTTTCTTTCGCTCGGACAGCAGCCAGGTTACTCCGCCTCTCCTCAGGTTTTTCTCCCCGCTTCCAGTTACTCCACCTCTCGAGCACTTGACCTTTGATCACCAAGCCCGCGTCAAGCCTCAGGTTTCTTTCGCTCGGACAGCAGCCAGGATACTCCACCTCCCTTGCTTAATCCAAAGCAAGACGTTGTTGATAGTCACAGTTGAATGTAACAATCTCCAATCTGACCACAAGCTATCGTTGAATCAACTTTGATGTAGAGCAGCTTTGGTCACCTTCTGGATGTATGACAGTTTAGCTTTGTAACTCTCTTCGAACACTAAGATGTGTTCTCTCGCTGTATTGAATATCAGGATGATATTCCAAGTTAAACACTTTGCACTGGAACGTTTTTATCAGACACCTCTTGTTAACCTCTTGACCTTTTTTTCACAAAAAAACCCCCTTTTTTTATCTTCTGTGTCTTTACGTCCTTATATATGAGAGTAGAAGAATAGTCCGTTGGAGGGAAAACTATTCCGTTTGAAATTGGTCTCCCACGCCGAACATGGGTCTTTGCACAATTTCAGCATTTTTCATGGAGTAGTGGTCTTGTAACTTGAGCCTTTTGTTTTGTAGTGAATATTCCATATTCCACTTTCTTGAGCTCATGCTTCACTTGCTTCTTTTGGATAAAGTTACTCTTTTTATGTTCCCATCATTCCTTGTTTGGGGAATCTGACCACTTCAGGATTGGTGCACTTCTTGACCGTTTGTGGTGGAGGTCTGACGTGTCATCCACTTCCGTCCATTTTGAAACCTCCCGCTCAGCACCTCTTCAATATTTTATCTCCATGATATTCTTCTTCTCCAAACTTAGAGTATTTTATCTGCACATGTTGACTAACATTCAGCCTCTTGGAGAAGTGCCGGTTTATCGAGACCATAAAAGATGTCTCGACCACTTGATGTTTCAATCCCATGTATCGAGAGGTCTATCTCTCGAATATTCTTTACGTCTCGAACTCGATAGGTATATCGAGAGGTCCTTACCTCTCGAACTTGGCTTGTGTCTCGAGACTTAGTTGATGTCTCGTAGACCCTTATTCCTCCAGAGTTGTCTCGTGCCTGCTTCTGATCTATCTGTTTGCTTACAACACGAAAACTTCTAAGTTGTTCAAACAAGTTTACCTTAAGCTTAAATATTTCCCGAGTTGAGCTCAAATTACCCGGTTGTATTTTCGCTCTTAGTTTACTTATCGAACTTACATTGTTTTGCCTATGTATCGAGACTTGGGGATTCTTACTTAACAGTTGGTATCATCAAAACCTATTACATGATGTTCCTAACAAATTCTACATAAAGAAAGTTCAAAGTTCTTGCAAAATCACTTGAAAGATTCATTGCAAAGAATTCAGTTAACATAGTACGAGACGACTCTCCTCTACTTACTATGTAGGTTATCCTTTCATGGCCATAAAAATTGATATATTGTGAGTTTTCTAAATGTATCTGCAACTGTATAACAACAGGCTTCATCTCTGCAATTGCAAATCCAAATATGCCCCATGCAGCTTCAGGGGGCGAGATCCATCTTGCATTTTGGTATTCTTTAATTTCATCAATCACACGATCATCAGTGTTATCACCCAAAGTCATGCTTACTCTATCATGGCCTTTGTAAATATATTTATAAATGTACTTCACAGACTTCCACATTTATATGGCAATCAAACTTAAGTAATAACTGGGGATTATAAGGCACTATCCATCTATTATCAAGATTAAACCCTTTAACATGAACCAAAAAGGGTGTATTGCGTCTCTTATAAATAGGGTAAGAGTCATCAGCAAACTCAGTGGCATCGCTAAATAGTTTGGGGTATTTACTTTTACAAGTAGGTGCGGATTTGCATTTCCTTTGTGTCATGCAAGGGCAATTTGGATTAAGAAAACCACAAGGACCATGAACCATATGTTTTTTTACAAGATCGTACAACGCAGGTTGAAGATGTTTATCTGGTATTTCTGCCGATACAAAATTATCAACAAAAGAAGGAGACATTGCATGACATTTGTCTTTTAGAATAATAAGGAAATGAGCATGTGGCAATCCTCTCTTTTGGAACTCGATTACATAAGTGTATGTAGCAATTTCGCCAAAAAATTGTTTCTTTGTAATATCATTCTTAAGTTCCTGCATTTTTGCGTGGAATACTCTTGCAATCAAGTCTGGCCTATTTTGTGCGTCGTCATTGTATTGCAAAAGCCCTTTAATTTCAGGCCAATTAGGGTTACATGTCATGGTTAAAAACATATCAGGTTTGCCAAAGTTTTGGACAAGGGACATTGCATCCATATATCGACCACGCATATCTCTAGGACCTCCAATGAATGACGATGGCAAAATAAATCTACGTCCGACCTCATTACCAAACACAGCACCCGTTCCAACGCTACGTCCGACCTCATTACCAAACACAGCACCCGTTCCAACGCTATCAACGAGGCCTTTACCAAACACAGCACCCGTTCCAACGCTATCAACGAGGCCTTGAAAGTTTTCAGACCTAAACAACTGTTGTTTTTTCCTAAAATAATCTAGCCTTTTTGTTTCAACTTTAATATATATGTCAACAATAAATTGCTGAAATGTTTCAACTTTAATATATATGTCAACAATAAATTGCTGAAATAATCTTCCAGTATGTAATATGTCAACAATAAATTGCTGAAATAATCTTCCAGTATGTAATAATAGAGAATTATCACTTGCTCGAACCTGAAATTTGTATGCATAATATTCTCTACACGATATTGAGGAACGCTTCCTACCTTCTCGAAACACCGCTTCCTCTGCTCGAATTAGATCATCAACAAATAATTGAGTGTTTGCATTAATAGATAAAGAATTTACATAGCCAAGAGGTTGTAAATTCCTTGATTGCAAGGCTCTTTGAATACCCTCATGCCATCCAACATCACCAAATGGGAATAACAAAGGGTATTGTAATGGATCATAACAACCATAATAGTATTGAATATTTTGTGACCGACCACAATGTGCATATACCCTAATATTCCTATTATCTTCAACTCCATCATAGTCTTCAATCCATACAGCAGCAACTTGAGAAGCAGTTGGCGAATTATAAAGTCTTTGATCCAATGAAGGTGAAGAGTTCAACAAAATACTAAAGTCATCAGAGTGAACAACATCCTTAAGACTTCTAAAGAAATTTGCGTATGGATTGCAAGACATGACTTCTATCAAAGCTTTGACAATGTTCTCTTCCAATCTAGCAACACTTTCAACTCGATTTTGAATTTCATGGTCAGTGTCATAAAAATAGAGTTGCAAATTGCGCGGCGGACAGCCATCAGGAAATAAGTCATTGATAAAATGATACATTTGCCCTTGAACTTTGAACGTATATATGCCTTTATTACGCTTACAAAGATTTTTATCATACTGATGAATGCCAAGCGAAGTAAAAGCAAATGTGTTGTTATAAGTCCTAACACATGTACGGAAATTCTTTGAAGCATCATCAATTCCAGTGTACAGGTTTTTCAACACCAAAGGCATTTCGTTTGATACAAGTACAACTTCTCCCTTGCAACAGCAAAAAGCAGGTGGCTCATACTGAATGCGTTTAGCGCCACAATAAATACAGTCAGGAATAGCAGGCAGCACAAACGGTTCTGTTGTTCCACGGCGTTAACCAATAAACAATGAGAGGACATGGCGTTCATCATTCATTGTGTATAGATTATGTGGATTTATAAGCAAAGGATTATAATTGGTGAATTTATGTGCGCATTGTCCCAAATGGCACATACACAGATGAATAATGTCACCGTACAATAAACCAGGAAAAAAAAAAGAGTTACGACAATTAGTACAGTGTAAAAAAAAATTTATAAAGTCATTGTTAATATCGATTTAGTTGTTCAGCACCTGTATTACATGGCAGAGGTGAAGGACGTGGTGGTTGTTCAGACGCGTTCTGAGGGTTTAAACACTGCATTTCATTTGGAATTTGTTGTTGTGATGACAGTTGTTTCCATGATTGTTTATTTTTATTTCTTTTACGCTCACGAATTTCTTCAGGCGTAAAGCGTGCACGGCTTTTCGAAAAGGATTGCATGGTTGAACTAAGTCAAACGTAAAAACCACAGCTCGTTGAATAAAGTTGTAGAGAAAGGTCCCAGAACTGAAAACGTGATAAAACACAATAAATGACTACTTCACATCAATAAGACAACAACTAAGTGTTTTAATGATGTGAGAAATAATTTTTGGAAAAAAATAATGTGAGAATTTAATTTTTTTCCTAATGCTTTTATTCCAAGGAGGAAAATAGGTCCATTTTAATATATGGCTAACGCTTGTAGAAATGGCCCATACCCGACCAAGTATTGCCCTTCATCATGTTCATTCTTTAGCCATATCCTTTCTATAGATATCCACATTCAACGCAGATAACTGCAAAGGAAGAGAGACAAATGCCGACCGCTAGGAGAGAGAGAGAGAAATGCAGACCGTTAGGAGAGAGAGGTCGCCAGTCGGATCGACAGTGGGAAGCAAAAACACTAATCGCTATTGCCAAGCCCTAGTACCGATATTTCAACAACCTCAACCATCTAGAGTTAAGGCCAGATAGGAGACAGGCCTGATCCTTCAGCGCCGATGACACCGCTTAAAGTGAGTAGGCAGGCCTGATCCGCCAACGCACACTATCGTCAACGCATGCCAAAGTCCCGAACTAAGCAGTTGATCGGAACAATCACCAATTTGTCAGGCCCGTCTCGCCGGTCGAGCAAGAGTAGCTCCGTCGTCGCCTTGACGGTCAAACGAAGGTCACTAGCGGTGATTCCAAAGGAATAGGCATATTTGTATATATTTCAAGAAATTTTCCATGTATAAGCCTAACTCTCTCACTCTCACTCTCACGGTCAATGAACGCTCACGGCATATCTCGCGCTCTCACAGAAGTGCGATTTAGTTCTCTCATTCTCACAGACGCAGACCTCGACCAGCGAATCTCACCAACGGGCGTGGCGAAAAGCGAGTCCTCCACCAGTCCTGCTCCGTGAGACCACGACAGCGACCAGCCTGCTCAGTGAGTACTCTACTGCCTCTAAACCTCTACGCGACTAAGGTATTATTGCTCTAGTTGACTCATTTAATTTTGTTTAATTAATATTTTCTTTTTCTTTTATTATTGTTAATGGAGATGATTTTATGATTTGATCTCTCAAAATGAAGTTATGATTTGGTTCTGAATATTGTTGTGATTGAATATGATTTGCTTATTGTTGACGGTTGATTTGTTGTGATTAATCGTAATTTTTTTTTAACATATGATTAATGATAATCTTGTCGTTATTCTGTGCATAGGCTTTATTGTCTTATTGTGGTTGTTAAATGTTAGGTTTTAATTGTAGGTAAAAAAATGTGAAAATGTTAAAATATATTATTATTATTATTATTATTATTATTATTAGTATTATTATTTTTTTAAATATTATTATTATTATTATTATTATTATTATTATTATTATTATTATTTTTATTATTATTATTATTATATTTTCGGTGGAAAGATGGAATTGTTGGAATGGGGAATGTTTTGTCTCCCTCTTTCCTTGAGTTCTTCCCACGCCGGATCACCATCTCCAAAGCTTAACTCCATTCAAAAAAAAATTTTGTCTTATTCTCTTGTCTTTCTTGCTAGCTAGAATCCATCATATTTATCTATATGGGTTATGTTAGAAGAAAAAATATGGAGAAGAAAAGAGAGATAGAGGGATTAACGAAGAGAAAGAGAGAAGCTGCCGTGGGGAAATGAAAGAAGAGAAACAGATGGTTTTCTCTTCATTTTCGGCAGAGAAGAGAGAAATAAGTGTAAATCTCTTGTTCAAATTTCTTTCTTTTTATTATTACTTGGATTAGTTCACAAGCTATGGTTGAATAATTCAAGGTAGTGAATCCCTTCTATTTGTATTACTATTTGGATTAATTTACAAGTTGTGGTTGAATAATCCAAGATAGTTGAGTGTTGAGGAGATACAAACCTTTTGTTCAATTCTTGACTCCTTGTTCTACTTCGCTAAAAATAACATTGGTTGAGTGTTCAACTATATTATTGTTAATCATTTTATCTTGGGAGACCGACACTACAACGCTCCTAGCAACATGGGAGGTAGCGAATCGGTTTTAAGGAAAATGTGTTATACGCGATTTGGATCTTTCTATTTCCATTTACATATTTTTATTTTCGGATTTATCATTTATATTCGGAATATATTTTTATTTTTCGAATTGTTACTTGCCAATTTATGTTTTGTTATTATTATTGATGTATTGATTTATTTACAATACTCTCCTACTATTTTTTGTCGCGGTCTATTAGAAGAATGGATATACGAATACAGTTTTTCCTTTCAATCTTAAAACCGATGTGGTGCTTTGAAGATTGTTTCTTCATAAATATAGTGTGAAAATCTTAAATTATGAAAAAAGAAAAAATAAAATAAAATTGACTTAAATTTTTTTTTTGTTTTATGAATTTATGGATTTTTAATATACTATTAATTGTCAAAGACTTAAATCTTGAATTTATGATTTTTTGGGATTGACTGGCTTTCATAGTCTCTATTATATGCCTTGTGAGTTTTTTGAGTTTATATGCTTTTAGAGTTTGTACTATATCTTTTTCAATAACGGTTTCCTTTTCGTTTATCAATTTTATTAGAATCTTAGAATGCATATTTGAATTGGTAAATTTATATGCTTAGTTCTTGTCTATTTGATAGATTAATGTTTTTGTTTACTAATGGGATAACTGTTGTTATATCAATAATGATGAATTAACTTCCATACGTTATATGTAAACTTTGGACTTGTGCATTAAATTTGTATCAAGTATCATAGCATTATTGAAATTCATATATGAACTTTCACAATTAATTGTCTTTATTGTTGTTTGTTGTAGGGGTTTAAATTTTTAAACAAATGAGTAGTAGATAACTTGCTCAATATTTGCTAAGAAGCAAACTAAATTCCACCTAAATGGCTAAATGCGACATAAATAAATAAATAAGCATAAATGAATATAAATATAAATAATTTTGTAAGAATAGAAATTAGTTTTTACAATTAAAAGAGGTGTGCAAAGGTGTAATTTTTAACTCACAGTTTGAGAAGTGCGGCTATCGAAATTGACTCAAACAAATGAGCAACAGATCACTTGATCAATAACCTGTTTTGAAAAAAAAAATTATCAAGTAGGAAGATGAATACTATTTTTTTTCTGTATGTATTAACCTTCAGCTCACGTAAAGAGAGATTAAAAAAACTGGAAATCTTTTGCTTGGTTTGAGCTATGGATATATGCGTAAAAAAAGTTGATAATCTTTTGCTTTCTTTGAGGTGTGCGGATATACGTGTACTTTTACACGATTTTGTTTTAAAACATAGAGATTTTAAACAAGTTGTAAGCCATGCGCCCAAGTAAAAAAAGGTGACAATCTTTTGCTTTCTTTGAGATGCATGTATATACGTGTACTTTATAATTAAATAAGAATTTTTTTTTAAACCATAAAGCTGCAAACCATGTGTCCAATTCTATAAGTTGATTAAATAATTTTTTGTTATATTTTTTAAGCATGAAGTTGAACAATTTGTTATCCGTTGTAAATTGTGTATATATGTTTGTGTCTTAAGTAATGATGTATATAATTATATATGTTTGTGGCTTAAGTAATGATACGACGAAGAACAATCACGCGACATACATATATATAAGCTATGAGTTAAGTATATCGAAGATGAAATATACATATCACACCAAAATATATAGATATATCAGCCTAACAATGGAAGTTCAGCAGTTTAGGAAATTACATGGATATCATTTGGTAAGATCTCATGTCCTTCAAAATTATTGTTTTCACTTATTGTAGTATGGAAATTGTAAATTCGGAACTTAGCTTTTCATCATCAGTAAAAAAGAAATACCTGAGCGTCGTTGTAGAAATTTTTTTTTACGTAGATGTGATTCCACAATGGTTTTGTAAGAATTTTTTTTAGCAAAGGTCGTAAAAAAAATTTGGTATGGAAATGACGTTGTTACAATGGCCATTTGTATTGAATGTTTTTACAACTGTTTTTGGCATTTATTTCAATGTTATTATATATATATATACTATGCTTAAAGAACAAATCGACATTTAGGGTGGGATACCACGTGGTATCCCACCCTAAATGTCGATTTGTTCTTTAACCATAGTGAATTTGGTCGTCCAATCCAATCACTCCTATCATTTTGTTGTTGTATTCACCAAATAACAGGTTTACGCGATCCTATCTTTCTCATTATTGATGGTGGCGGCTAACTATTCCGACACAACAAAAAAAAATCCAATCACTTACTTTTTTTTATATATTTATGGTCTTCTTAATCTTGTCTTTTCTTTTTTTTTATATATTTATGGTCTTCTTAATCTTGTCTTTTCTTAATTTTTATATATTTATGGTCTTCTTAATCTTGTCTTTTCTTAATCAGTATATATTTATGGTCTTCTTAATCTTGTCTTTTCTTAATCAGTATCAGCTCCATAATTAATTAATCTTGTCTTTTCTTAATCAGTATCAGCTCCATAATTAAGAAATCTTGTCTTTTCTTAATCAGTATCAGCTCCATAATTAAGAGTGCATAATGAGTCATGTTGTGGTCTCCCACCCTTATATTATTGCATTTTTTTTTGTTTTATAGATCTTGTTTATGTTGTGGTCTCCCACCCTTCTATTATTGCATTTTTTTTAGATCTTGTTTTTGCTTTATCAGTACTGTCCATGGTTAATAATGCGTAATGAGTCATGCAGTAGTCCCCCACAATGGCTACAGGTTTTCCATCTCATCTGTCATGCCACCTATAATTTTGGCCTTTGCAGCCTGAATATGGTCGGCCGTTTATCGGCATGGGCAAATTAAGTAACTATTGACGATATAGACAACACCAAATGCACAAGGTACAAAATATATCGCCTAGAAAAGTCTTGGACAAAAATAAGGTCGATCTTTATATTATTTTAAGATTTGAATTCATTTTGCAATGGAGTTGTAATCATTCAATTGAATTCATTCTGTATTCAATGGAAAACGTGCAGAATAAACAAAGTTTCAATTTAAAAAGAATCATCTGGCGCAAGAGAACAACCAAAATATAATACTCTGTATCTTTTTGGGACAATTCAAATGATAAGATATATGTTTAAGTCGAAGAACACTTGAAAATGAAAAAGGAAAATAACAGCAAATTATTGAGAACCAACAAGTTACAGTGCAGACGTAAAAAAGTTAAATGTGCAGCAAGAAGTTCCAAATCCTTGTGCATGGGCAGGTGTTGCAACCTTTCCAGTTCCATTTTCCCAAACAGGATCATAGGCTATGACAATTTCAGACGTTCTGATACCGGCTCTGCAACATGAGAGAAAAAAAAACATATTTACTTAAGTAATTCAAGCCAGCTTGAAACAATATCAACATATCGATTATGGTGTCTTCTATGAGGCAGAGAGAGGTTTTTGTCCTTCCATACAATGCAACGACAGACGAGGGTGATCGCCGACGACGACGTGGATGGGGGAGGCAGTGATAGATGTCAGAGATCAAAGGTCTGAATGTCTTCATTCTTTTACATCCTTTTTCAAGAATGAATAGCTAGAGTCCAGAGAGGGAAAAAAAATAATTAACAATCCTCATGGATGTGTCGGCTATCCAAAAAAAATAATTAACAATCCTCATGGATGTGTCGGCTATCCATGAATTTTAGTTAACAATCCTCATGGATGTGTCGGCTATCCATGAATTTTAGAGTCCAGAGATGTAGGACTCCGCAATGAATTTTAGTTTACGACCGTCTGAAAAAACGCAAATGCCAATAAATTAAAACTCCTAAAGTATGAATTGCTACTTTGAAAAAAAAATTCAATATGCAGCCATGCCACATGTGAGATTCTTTTTCAACCACAAAATATATTCCACTTCATTCTTTTCCTATTCATTGTTTTTCGGGTAGTGGGAAGCAGTGTCCATTTTAGGCAAAAGTGAGAAGTAAGAAGAAAACTATATTTTCTTCCTCTTATTTTGTTTGGCAGATGTGATGAAGTTTTTTGGAGGTGGATCAAACTTAAACTCAAGTAATTGCATGGCTATTCTTACATTCTACATGATTTTGTGCTGAAGTTTTTCATCTCCATAGATTTTCTACTATTTGTTGTGTTCATGGTATGCAAGTACAAAATCCACACAGAAATACATAGATTAAATACATGGACTTTAAAGAAACACTCAGACAATTAGGAGAACAAGCTGTATTAAACATGGAGTTTCCAGAAAACTTTTGAGAAGTAAGAGGAGAATCTGTAATAAACCTGGAGAAGTCAACCTCTGATTTTGCCAGTAAATATTTTCTGATCAGCGTTCCAGTCGCCGTCCACTCTGTCGTTGGTCGCAAGACCCAAGAAGTGGAAGATGAATGAAGGAGAGGAAAATATAAAGATACTTTCTCCAGTGATCGCCGCCTGAGGAGGAGATCACTGGGGAAAAAATTCACCGTCGCCAAGTTCCATCGGTCTGCTCGTTCGTCGTAAAGACTGAGGGGACAAATCAAACTGTTCAGTCAAGCACTTGAATTGAATATGAAATTTGATAAAACACAATATGCGACCGGAAAACTCTTTAACTCTAACACGCCGTTCAGTCCAGCATGAGTCCCAAAAAGGGCCAGCAAATTAGATGACAAACACATAAATTAAAGTTTACTTTCTTTCAGTATTTATGCGTATCCTGGCTAGATTTTGGAGTTTCACATAATTGCGCATCACTTGGTCTCACATTTATTTGCCAGGACAGGAACTCGTTCGTCCGTTGCTGCTGCCGTCGTCACCAACCACCATCAACGGTAGAGCTTAGCCCATGAATAGATAGATGATGTCCTCCCATATCCTTGAAGACTCGTCTTACTACTCGGATTTTCAGTCTCACCATCGGTTGGCTTGCACCTGCTGCTTCGGCGAACCTTGACACAAAATTAGAAAAAAAAAAAAACAAGCATCTTCTTCACAAATTTATCTCATATGGTTATTGTTTATATCCCAATTTTATTATAAAAATAAATTACTCTAGACTGTAAAGGAATTGAGAAGAGTGAGTGAAAGAGAGTCTGCGATCTGCAACTCCATCTGTGAGGCAAGATGGCAGTCAATGAGGAAGAAAATAACACAGTGGAGTGGGTGGGTGGGTGGGTGGATTAAAAAAAAATTAAAAAAAGATGAAAGTGGAGTGGTGGGACGAAAAGACAAAAGGATAAAGAGGAAGAAAACAAAAAAAAAATGTCAAACTCGTAATTTGATTAAAATTTGGAATCCTGCTTGATTGTCCCCATGGCCCCCATTTTTATTTTTGTCGGCAAACTGTATGTATAATATAGAAAGCAGGCCCACGAGAGTAATTGAATATTTGTCCTTAAGCAGTCGGAAAGTGAACGTCCGATAATCGGCAAGGGCAAATTAGATAGCTATTATTGTAATGTACAACAACATAAGCACAAAGTGCAATAAAATAAGGTGGCTCTTTATATTATTTTAAGATATTGCATCTATCTGCCCGATGTAATGCATATGTTGGGTGCATACTGCATAGCATATATATATATATATATATTCATGCACAATTCACAATTATTGGGTTGGTGAAAGGTTGACCTTACGTTGTGTGTAGTTTGTACCTTTAAAACTGAAAAGTTTGACTACGTAATTAAAATAAGCGTTGTGCAAAGGAAGGACAGATAGATGAGAGACGTGGAGTCGATGATTCAGATGAGATGTAAGTTGCATGCATGTTACTAGACTACGTGCAACCATGTTTAATTTAGGCAAGGCATATATGCAGCACCATATCATATCCCTGCACTGCACATACCGGCCTATAAATTGCACGACTGAATTGAATTAATTAGGATGCATATATATATGACCACAAATTAAACTTCCATAATCCATCTTAGTTAATTAGACATGGCAGTCGCTGCTGCTGCTGTTAAGAAGAAATCCAGGCTGCTAATTTCCAAGAAATCAAAACCCCAACAAGAAGAATTCATCAATCCTCCCGAAATCAAAACCCCAACAACAAGTAGTAGTAGTGTTTTCCTGCTCCGTCGTCTCCCTTCCGCCGCAATTCTCATCCTCATTCTCATCTTCCTATGGTCTTCATCTACCACCATTATTTCAGGCAACTTACTTCACCTCTGCATTTCCTCCCGAAAGCTCCACAACGTCTACTGCATCTCAGCCGGCACTAAACCCAATCTCGACCTTCCCCTTCACCCTGATCTCAATGAAAGAGATGAGAATAATAATGTGCTGATGATGATAGAGAAGCCCAGCAAGAATTCTACTACTACTACTTTTGGAGCTGGGAATGGGGAGTTGGAGGGTGCTTATAGGAATGTTGAGGAGCTGATAACAGAGCAGCGCTCCTGGTCCTCGTCTGTTCAGATGAGTGAATCAACCTCAACTTGCCGTGGGGGAGTTTATGTGTATGAATTGCCTGCAAAGTTCAACAAAGATTTGGCAGCCCAGTGTGGAGACATGATGCCCTGGGAAAATCTCTGCAAATATTTCAACAACGGATCCGGAGCCATGGGAGAACCCATAGAGAAGCTAGGCAAAGGATGGTACCAGACTCATCAGTATTCACTGGAGCTCATTTTTCATTCTCTAATCCTCAACCATCCTTGCAGAGTTTACAATCCCAACGAAGCAAAACTGTTTTACGTGCCCTTCTATGGCGGCCTCGACATCCTGCGCTGGCATTTCAAGAATAATGTCTCCCACGCTCTCAAAGACTCTCTGGGGTTGGAGCTGGTGAGATGGCTGGAATCTCAGCCCGCCTGGTTCAAGAAATCAGGGAAAGATCACGTCTTTGTTCTGGGAAAAATTTCCTGGGATTTCAGACGACAAGATGGATATAATTGGGGAAGCAGATTTTTGGAGCTTGATGAAATGCAGAATCCAATCAAGCTCTTGATCGAACGGCAACCCTGGCATGTAAACGACATCGGAATCCCACACCCCACCTACTTTCATCCACAATCCGACCACGATATCATTTCATGGCAGCAAAAAACCATCTCCTCAAACCGGAGAAACCTAGTGAGCTTCGCCGGCGCCGCCAGGCCAGATTCCAAGAAAAACATAAGATCAATCCTAATCAAACAATGCACTGGAAACCACGAAAAGTGCAGATTCTTGGATTGCGGCTCCGGCGGATGTGATCAACCGGAATCCATCATTAACCTCTTCATGGAATCTGAATTCTGCCTGCAACCTCCTGGGGACAGCCCCACCAGAAAATCAGTCTTCGACTCTCTCGTCGCAGGTTGTATCCCTGTCCTCTTTAATCCCTTTACAGCATACTATCAGTATCCATGGCATCTGCCCCAGGACCACCAAAAATACTCAGTTCTCATCGATCAAGGAGATGTTAGAGACATGAAGGTGAATGTGGTGGAAAGATTAGCAGAAATTGGTGTCAAGGAAAGGGAAAACATGAGGAGATATATAGTTTATGAATTATTGCCTGGATTGGTGTATAGAGATCCTAATTCTGCTAAGCTCCACAAATTTAAGGATGCATTTTCCATAACAATGAACAACCTATTTGAGAGAGTGAATAGATTAGATGTATAGAAACCTCCCTTTTATTAGTATTACATTTTACTGAAAAAAATGTTTTTTTTTTGAAACAATTCTTTGTTGACCTACAAAATATATTCAACATTTAATCTGTAGATGATGGTTTGAGTTCATCTTGATAATTAGCGCTTATTACACTATTCAAGAAGTGCAAATTCATATATATATTATTTTCACTCTTATGTCATTTAATTTTACTTTGGATAGATGTTTATAAGTTAAACAATGTGACAACATGAATGTTTAATTTTTGTGTTGCATTTTAAAATTGACTGAAAAAATTAAACTATTTTCAAATATAATATTTATATGTGAAAAGGTTTATGATGTGAACGCCAATACGGGTGTTCTTTGTGAAAAGGCTTTAGGGCGGATACATTAGTGATATAAACTTACTTTAGAGTTATATATACCAGATGAAATATACTATGTAATAAGTTATTTAGAAGGGTCAAACTACAATTTTAATCTAACCAACACTAATTAATATTATGCACTTAATTGTCAAGATCTTGTGGTCTTGTACGTAGTCTATTGCATCTATCTATCTGCCAGATGTGATGCATATGTTGGGTGCATATATTCATGCATACGTTGTGTGTAGTTTGTACCTTGAAAATTGAAAAACTTTGACGTAATTAAAATAATTGTTGTGCATTGGAACAGGGAGGACAGATCAGAGACGTGGACTCGATGTAAGTTGCATGCATGTCTGTTACTAGAATTAATAAAATATTATAAGAATAATATTATTTTATTAGAATATAATATAGAAAATATTATAAGAATATAAGAAAAATATTATTAGACTATGAAAATAGATAAATATGGAAACAATATTATTATATTCTTAGAATATTGTAGATTATTGCCTATATAATCATTGTTCAAAAATTGAATATATATGAGCCTTAAAATTAAAGGCAAATAATAATAAATGACAGGGAAAACAATATTTCTTATAATATTTTCTATATTCTAATAACTAGATTACATGCAACCATTTTTAGGCAATTCAGGCATATATGCAGCATCAGATCCCTGCACTGCCCACACCGTACTGGCCTATAAATTAAACTTCCATAATCTATCGATCTTAGTTAATTAGCCATGGCAATCGCTGGTGCTGTTAAGAAGAAATCCAGCAGGCTGCTAATTTCCAAAAAAGCAAAACCCCAACAACAAGAATTCATCAGTCGTAGTAGTAGTAGTAGTGTTTTCCTGATCCGATCCGTTTTCTCCCTTCTTCTGCAATTCTCATCCTCTTTCTCGTCTTCCTAACCCTATGGTCTTCATCTACCACCATTATTTCAGGCAACTTACTTCACGTCTGCCTTTCCACCCGAAAGCTCCACAACGTCTACTACTGCATCTCAGCCGGCACTAAACCCAATATCCACCCACTTCAACCCCCTGCAGCAGCTGTCAATAATGAGAAAAATAATGTGATGATAGAAGAGAAGCCCAACAACAATACTACTACTTCTGGAGCTGATGGGAATCAAGTTCTCACTTTCAGAAGTACTGGGAATAATGAGGCGTTGGAGCGTGCTTATAGGAATGTTGAGAAGCTGATAAGAGAGCAGCGCTCCTGGTCCTCGTCTGTTCAGATAATGAGTGAATCAACCTCAACCTGCCGCGGGGGAGTTTATGTGTATGAATTGCCTGCAAAGTTCAACAAATTAAAGATTTGACAGCCCAGTGTGGAGACATGATTCCCTGGCAAAATCTCTGCAAGTATTTCAACAACGGAGCCCTGGGAGAGCCCATACAGAAGCTTGGAAGAGGGTGGTACCACACTCATCAGTATTCACTGGAGCTCATTTTTCATTCTCTAATCCTCAACCATCCTTGCAGAGTTTACAATCACAAATCTCTTTTACGTGCCCTTCTGATCTATGGCCGCCTAGACATCCTGCGCTGCCATTTCAAGAATAATGTCTCCTACGCTAGCTCTCAAAGACTCTCTGGGGTTGGAGCTAGTGAAATGGCTAGAATCTCAGCCCGCCTGGTTCAAGAAATCAGGGAAAGATCATGTCTTTGTTCTGGGAAAAATTTCCTGGGATTTCAGAAGAAAATTAGATGGATCTGATTGGGGAAGCAGATTTTTGGAGCTTGATGAAATGCAGAATCCTATCAAGCTCTTGATCGAACGGCAACCCTAGCCTGGCATGTAAACGACATCGGGGTCCCACACCCCACCTACTTTCATCCACAATCCGACCACGATATCATTTCATGGCAGCAAAAAACCATCTCCTCAACCCGGAGAAGCCTAGTGAGCTTCGCCGGCGCCGCCAGGCCAGGTTCCCCGGAAAACATAAGATTAATCCTAATCAAACAATGCACTGGAAGCCATGAAAACTGCAGATTCTTGGATTGCCGCTCCGGCGGATGTGATCAGCCGGAATCTATCATTAACCTCTTCATGGAATCAGAATTCTGCATGCAACCTCCGGGCGACAGCCCCACCCGAAAATCAGTTTTCGACTCTCTCGTCGCAGGTTGTATTCCTGTCCTCTTTGATCCCCTTACAGCATACTATCAGTATCCGTGGCATCTGCCCCAAGACCACCAAAAATACTCAGTGCTCATCGATCAAGCAGATGTTAGAGACATGAAGGTGAATGTGGTGGAAAGATTAGCAGAAATTGGTGTCAAGGAAAGGGAAAATATGAGGAGATATATAGTTTATGAACTATTACCTGGATTGCTGTATAGACATCCTAATTCTAAGCTCCACAATTTTAAGGATGCATTTTCCATAGCAATGAACAACCTATTTGAGAGAGTGAATAGATTGGATGGATAGATTGACCAAAAAAAAAGATTGGATGGATAGCTACCTACCCTTTTAGTAATATTAATTTTAGCAAAAAATATATATTAAATGTAAAACTATATATTATATTCTTTTTTAAACAAATTTTTGTGGACAAGATATATTCAATTTGTAGATGATGGTTTCAGTTCATCTTGATAATTAACTTATTAACATACACTATTCAAGAAGTGCACATTCATATATTATTGTCATTCCATCTCATTTTACTTGGGATTATTGCTTATAAGTTAAACAATGTGACAATGCAAAATGAATGTTTTAAGTTGTGTTTTAAAATTGACTGAAAAAATTTAACTATATATTTTTAAATATAAAATAAGTTATTAATTATATGTGAAAAGACTTTTATATTTAGTATTGTGACTTTAGGGGTACGGTTATATCAACTAAATACTTGTTTTCAAAAAAAAAAACTAAATACTTTGGTCATTAAAGTTAATTTTTGTTCACATTTTTTTTTTTAAAGGTAAACTTCATTTAAACATACTAAAATTACTGATTTTGAAGAATTGAAGGTGATGTATATGTCATTGATGACCAAATTCAATAGCATTCACGCTGAATTGTGTCTAGAAGAACCATAATGTAACAGAAGTAATGAATGCGTTCTCATCCGTGCAAATTTCGGCGCAAAAAAAGTCAAAGCCCAGTTCGCGTTTATATAACAAACACGTTGTCTCTCCGTCGTCCTTATAAAGATTCGTGCTTTAATTTGTTTGTCGCCCCATAGAACCCAGTTCATCTTCCTCAATTTCTTTGAATCTAATCTGCCCCAACAAAGCTCGCCCCCCCCCCCCCCCCCCCCCCCCCCCCCCCCCCCCCCCCCCCCCCCCCCCCCCCCCCCCCCCCCCCCCCCCCCCCCCCCCCCCCCCCCCCCCCCCCCCCCCCCCCCCCCCCCCCCCCCCCCCCCCCCCCCC
>NC_044923.1:129758-191859 GCF_003576645.1 Ipomoea triloba | reverse complement strand
CCCCCCCCCCCCCCCCCCCTGTATCTTTGAGATCCGATCAAACCATGGCCGCAGAATCAAGCAACCCTCAGTCAGTCTACGACTTCACTGTTAAGGTTTGCCCCCTTTGTTTTTAGCTATTTTTCCTTTCTGTTTGAGTATTTGCTTTGCCGCATCTGTGAATCTCGAGTGCTGTGCTTCTACTGGTTCGTATGGACTTGGGGTATTATGTTTTGGCTCTTTATCGGAATTGGGCTTGTAAAAGTTTTTTCTTTTTTCAAATTTCTTACCTTTCTTTGATTATAAAGGTCGAATCTGGCTAAAGTTGACAACTTTAATATATCATAGATAATATGCTCATCTGTGTGAGTGTATATGTAGGCATAATAGTTAATCTTTCGTGTTAAGAAGCCTATTATAATAAGTATAACCATTTCATTCTCCACAGGTCTAGCTATCCAGCTAGTAGGAAGAAAAGGGAAACAGAGGGGGAGTGGGGACTTGTGAAATTTTATTCTTAGATTTTAATTAAAAGGAATTTGTTTGATTTATAGAGATTTATGATTAGTAGGCTTCTACTTTTGCTTACAAGGAAGCAAATTGTTGCTATTAAGCTTTGGGGAGAGCATTGAAATGCAGCATTTCATCTCCATTTGAAATTTGTTTTTTTTTTATAAATATTTAATGTTCTTTACCTCTGTATAGTTCAAGTGGTTGGTTGACGTGGTTCAAATGTGACAGAAAGTTCAAAAAAGTACCTTGCTTTGTTTTTCTCTTTTTTGCCTTTGGGTTGTAATATTTTTGTTTGTTTTAGATTTTTGGTGTTAACTGTGTAGTTCTTTATCGGTTTTATGTTTTGTGGATGAAGTGAGGAAAGTGCATCTGTCACTTGTGCTTTAAAGGTTTGACGCTTGGAGTAATTAAAGTGTTA
The DNA here is from genome assembly GCF_003576645.1 of Ipomoea triloba. Lineage (NCBI taxonomy): Eukaryota > Viridiplantae > Streptophyta > Magnoliopsida > Solanales > Convolvulaceae > Ipomoea > Ipomoea triloba. Next base: position 190,949 of record NC_044923.1, on the reverse strand, counting down.
TCCCTGAATGGCCTCCGATCCTTGCATAATGTGAGTGGCTGCATTTTTTTTTTATATGTTACAGGATCCTAAAGGAAATGATGTTAACCTTGGTGATTACAAGGGCAAGGTCTTGCTGATTGTCAATGTTGCATCAGAATGGTATGCTGAGAGTAAATTAAGGATTTGTTCGATGTATGTGAGAGCTTGTAGTTTAAGAAAAATGACGCATTTGCATTAATATATATATTGCCTCTGATGCAGTGGGCTGACAAACTCAAATTACACCGAGTTGAACCAGATATATCAGAGCTACAAGGATAAAGGTTTGACTTAGATTCTTTTTGAGGTTTCCATGGCCAAAGATCTAGGAAAACTAATGGTCTTATACGAGAACTTTTCTTTATGCAATCTAAAGAAATGTCACGATTCTTGAACAGGTTTGGAGATTCTTGCATTTCCATGCAACCAGTTTGGCTCACAAGAGCCTGGCACCAATGAAGATATCTTGCAGAGGGCTTGTACTCGCTTCAAGGCTGAATTTCCCATTTTTGAAAAGGTCTTTTTTTTTTTTTAGTTTCACGAGGCATTTCTGTAAATGCAAAACCATTATATTTCTTTGTTGAGATGTCTCTATAGAATCTATATGTTAAGGCTTCCAATCTTATCTTATGCATGGTGGATTTAGGTTGACGTAAATGGATCCAACGCTGCTCCACTATACAAGTTCTTGAAGGCTAGCAAAGGTGGACTTTTTGGCGATAGTATCAAGTGGAATTTCTCCAAGTTCCTTGTTGACAAAGATGGAAAGGTTGTTGATCGCTATGCTCCCACCACATCTCCGTTAAACATAGAGGTAAAGCCATGTTTGTTCACTAATACCCATATCCATACCCATCAATTATTTCGTCTAACACGAATCTCGCTTCTCTGTGTTGCTGCAGAAGGACATAAAGAAACTGCTGGGGATATCTTAAGCTTTCTTGCCGCTATCTGATCCTATGCTACTATTATTTACATCATGAATAAATGCAGATTTGAAGCTGCTATGCTGTGTGTACTTTTGTTATGAATAAGCAAACATAGACTGTCTCATGCTGTCTGAAATCTAGTAATGTCGTTCTGTGTGTTGATGTAACAAAGCAATGTTGTATGAAGCTAGTTGTGCTTATTGTCTATTTAAAAATAGATTTACAATGTTCTTTTGAAATTACTCAAGCTTTTGTTGTAAATTCAAAGGCCTCATATTTGATGCTGATGCACTTCAATGAATTATATATCATGCCAACCTGTTTTTTGCAAAATTTAATAATTTAATAAAAAATTTAAAAACTAATGCAGCTAAGCTAACTAGAGTTTTAATAATACTTTTCAGACAAGAATATTTAGTATGTTGAGAAAGTCTTTATTAATAATTTACAAATACAATGAAGTTGGTCAAATTGTTAATTTATTAATTACTCCGTATAAAATTACAAAACTTCTTATTGATTTTCAAATAACTTAAGTTGGGACGTTAACTCACTGTGACTTACTCATCTATTAACACCATCTTGTGGAGTCGGATGTGGAGGTCCAAGGGTAAAGGAGGTAATATTTTTGTTAGAAAGGCATGTTTGGTGCCTCCAAAATGGAAATCGTTTTTATAGGGAGCAGAGCAACACAGACAACGTACAGTGGTACATTTCTGAGCTCCAACGCAATTGAAAATTGAGATGGCAAGCGATTTGACCAAATCTGTCTACGACTTCATCGTTAAGGTTAGCAGCTGCCAATGTTTCCTTGTTTCTATTTAGGTTTTCCTAGCCTAGTACTGAAATCAAACTTTCCTATTACTCTCTGTTCATATGTTGTCTGCCTTGAATTTGATTGGTCCAAGAATGCATTTTTACTGATGATATCATTAGAAACTGGACCATTCCATTTTTATTGCATGCTAGCTAGCTACAACAAGCAATTGAACTGGGGAATCAATAATCAAGAAATGTCTTTCTTTAACTTAAGACAGCAACAAAATGAAGAATTATAATAGATTTTGGTTGCATATATTTACCCTTGTTTGTTGGTTTCGACAGTCTGATGGATGTTCTGCAGCTACAGAATAAGTGTTTTTAGTTTCATCATGTCTTCGACTACTTAGTTTACACATGCTTAGATTGTAGTGTAGTAGGGGGGTGATGGATGGGTAGTGTTATTTTGCAGGATGCAAAAGGCAACGATGTACATCTCAACATCTATAAGGGAAAAGTCCTCCTAATTGTCAACGTTGCTTCCAAGTGGTATGTGTGTATGTATGCATATTCAACATATCTGATTTTATTTTTTTCAAGGCACCAAAGAATTTGTTTGGTCTGTTCTGATATGGCTCTCTTCCTTTTTCATATGTACCCCAAAATCCCATTTCCTCACTTTTTCAGTGGGATGACGAACTCAAACTACACTGAGCTCAATCAATTGTACGACAAGTACAGACACCAAGGTTTGCATTTCATGTTTGTTTTGATTTTATGGTGTTTAGTATCAAGATCACCGGTGATCTTTGAGTTTGCATTTCATTTCTTTCCTGTGGCTTTGAGGCCGGCCAAGGGTGATCAACTCCTTCATTGCAGGCCTGGAAATACTAGCATTCCCCTGCAATCAGTTTGGTGAGGAGGAACCAGGAAGCAATGATCAGATATTAGATTTTGTTTGCACTCGTTTCAAGTCAGAGTTCCCCGTCTTTGGCAAGGTAAAACAAAATAACAAGCTTGATTGCAATTTGCGGGTGGTGTCTAAAAAATATTTTTTACCGCAGATTGAAGTGAATGGTGAAAATGCTTCTCCCCTTTATAAGTATATGAAATTAGGGAAGTGGGGAATATTTGGAGATGACATTCAGTGGAACTTTGCAAAGTTTCTGGTTGATCAGAAAGGGCAGCTCGTCGATCGCTATTATCCCACAACATCACCCCTTACCATTGAGGTAAAGTAAAGTTCAAACCTTTTTCTTTAATTAGTATTCATGCCATAGCATATCATACACCCTGGTTATTGTTATTACTGACTGAACAAACATAATGATATTATTGCAGAGAGATGTACAGAAACTACTAGGAAGTATTTGAAGCCTACTCTACTCACTCACTTTCATGGAAATCTCGGTATTCATTCACCGTCAGATCAGTGTATAAGTGCTAATCTATACACTAGCAGTGCATCAAATCAAATGTTCTTCCGGATTGGATTTGCAAAATCTTCTTGGTTTCTTTTTGTGTTTTGTGGCAGGCAAGTGATGTTTTACATATGAAGTTATGAAGTATGTATGCCTCTTCTCCTACTACTTGACTTGATGATGCCAAAGTAATAAAAAAAAAATATGAGTCAAGATTGTTTGGTTTACCTGTAAAAATGGTCTAATAATTGTATTGTATTGTATTTAGATGATGAATACAACATTCAAAATTTGCTGCAACTAAAACTGACTGCAAAAATGGGAATCAATTGAATGAAGAAAAAGATTGTTGTGTGTATTCGACGCTATGAATTACTATTATTTACAGAAGAAAACCAGTGAGACAAGCTCTCCAGATCTGTTCGTTTCCGAGCTGCTCTTTTACATGGCTTCCGGTTTCTCCACAACAACAATCCCACAACATTACTACACTGCCTTGGGGCTGCTGCTTTTTCCTCGCCAATGGCAATGGCAATGTCAATGGCAGCTTTCAGTTTTCTACTCTTCCTTCTCGCCTCTGTGTGTCGAGGAGAAGGTGTTTGGGGCTCCTTCGGTTTTCCAATGCCACACCTGTTTTCACATCAAATCAAATCAAAGGATTCAAAACCATTCATTCTATTTTGCTAGACAGTAGAACATGAAATACAAAGGTTAGAATCTGTCAAGAACTGAACTGTTTAAAATTGGTGTTTGTTGAGTAAATGAATAGAATAGCTGAATTTAGTTAATGTTGAAAGAAATTAGAAATGGTGATAAATTATGGGGCTTACCCCTCTTCACTAGTTGGTATTGATGCATTGTCGGCATCTTCCCTTTCATCAATACAAGCTGGGCAGATGTAGGTTTTCGGGAGGGAAGAGGAAGACAAGTGAATGCAATCAAAATGGTACCACTCATCACATTTATCACACGCGATCATTGGTCTCTGATCATTTGGTCTCCGACAGATGCAATAAAGCATACTCCGATCCCTCAACAACTACATTACCCACAAAATGACGCAAATATTATTTCATGATATTTATATCTACATGGGGTAGGAACTAGGAATAGGCTAGCTATTTCTTACTTTCAGTTCCTTCTCACAATTCACAGCCAAGTTTTCACCCTCGGAGATGAGATCAAAGACTTTATCCAGTTGAAGTGCACCACCATCTGCAGCAACCTACCAAAGAGAAGACAGTAGTAGTTAGCAGTGTTGTGGAAAGATCACTAATCGTTACACAGTATGAACACTACTAGCTAACCTTCTTTGCAGTGTCGGCCCATTGCAATCCTATATTCCTTACTTCATTCAGTCTCTGTCTAAAGTAATCTTTGGAAGAAATGCTTATAGCTAGTCCCTGAAGTATATATAATTTGACTATTAGATGGATGTTCAAAATTAACATATATATATTTCTAGGAAAGCAAATTGCCGCTGTGGTTTTGTGTTTTCATTGCCAGTGTACATTAATTTTATACATATAACTTGAAAGGGAAAAACTGCTGCTTATCCTTGCAAACAATAATGGAGGTTATCAAATCTGAATCCTTGTAAACTCCCCTTCACCCAATGTAAGAAAAGGGAGGTGTGGAAGGCATAACCAGAGAACACTAATGCAGCAGCACTTTACACACAATCAAATATTCAAATGTGAGGTGTGGTGTCCACATGAGAATTGAATTAATGCAAACCTCTTTTAAATGCTGCCGAAGCTGTTGAATTGTAGGCTTCTGTGGACCGTCCATAAGTTTTTGAGCTCCAACTCTCCATGAATTTCTTGACAATGCCAACTCCAATTTGCAGTTTGATTCACATTCATGAAAACCAGTCACATCTACTGCCTGTATGGATTACAGTGGAGAATGTTAATACAACAAAATCTTGAAATACTCTCACTGAAAACTGAAAAGATATCTGGACTCTGAAGAATAACCAGTATACATAGATATCCACCTTCAGTGCAACACACAGTTTTGTAGAAACAACACTCAGATCCTTGTCAACACAAGCTAATGCAAAATCCAAGATTTCTCCTAAGCAAGCACTAAGCTCAAGACCTTTGTCCACAATTTGGCTAAGTAATGATATTTCCTCAATCCTGTCACACAAAACCCAACACAAGTTCATTTCACATCCTTGATGAAACATACAAGTTTTAAGAACTATGACACACATGCTAAAAAAACATAGGCCTATTATAATTGAAGCTATTTGAAGGGTGTTTTAAGCTATTAGCCCAAAACAATTATTAAAAAAAAAAAAAAAAAAAAAANTTTTAAGCTATTAGCCCAAAACAATTATTAAAAAAAAAAAAAAAAAAAAAAGTTGCAACAAGGTTTGCAGGTATCAGATGGAATGATGTTAGTAAAAACCTAGGATAGAAAATGGAAACATCACATTCACATGCAAGGGAATATAAATTTCAATACACCTAATGATACAGTAAAACTTCAGCTGCTCGGCATTGACACCATTTCATTATAAATTAGATTGTTTAACATGAAACAGAAGGCACATATAAACTGACAATAAACTATGAACTTGGGACTTACAGAATATATTATAAGACGTGCAAATGAGCTTTGTTTTGCACTGAACAACTACCATCTTGAGTGGAGAAGAAAAAGGAGAGAGTGATTTATGAAGAAGAAGTAGAATTAAATTAGCTATACATTTTGCTAGAATGGGAAAGAACTTACAGATGTCAAGAAAGGCTTACCCAAACAAATCAAGATTACATGTTGAAAAAGAAATTTGTAGCAATATAACAGTCCACACATTTTCAGTGAAATATGGGGGGGTTACTCATTATTACCATAAACAGAGATCCTCAGCATCTGACAAAAGCTTGTTGAGCTCCTTCAATTCAAAACGCTTCCGCCCTATTTTCTATATGATGTAGCACATCAGACCAGAAGACTAATAATCCCAGCAAAATCATTTAGAGAACCAAATAACTAATGCATACCAGCAGATAACCACTTTTAGATATTTTCCCACTTCTCATGAATTGGCAATAGGGGCAAGTAAATGGAACACTTGTTTCCAAGGATGGTTGTCCAATGCAGCCCAAGTGGAAGCTATACAAAAACATCATCTTTCAGATATATGGAAAATAGATGCAAATTTGGCATATAGATCACCACATGGTCTTTCAACCAATAATAATATTCAACAAAGCTCACTCTCAACAGTGAATCATGGTAAATTGGTAATCAGGTAATGATTACAGCCTAGAAAATTTACCAGTCCTTGCAAGAAGAACAAGTCAAAAGCTTCTGGTTGTCAGTAGCAGTTGAGCAGAATATACACAGATCTTGGATTTTGGAACAGCTAGACCCGTCAAAAATGCAAAATGACCTACCAAGAGTATTTCTAATCTGCACAATTGAAGATTTCACTAAGACATCTAAAACAGAGGATATGAAACTAAGAAATATAGAGAATGGCAAACAATTTTAAACCTCTAAAAGAGCACTACACAGTATATTTGCATCTCCAGAAGTCCAAAACATATCTACGCAGCGATGCTTCCACTCCTCTATTTTATGAACCTCAGAGAAAACCATGTCCATTTCAGAACAATTAAATGCATCATTGCTTCCAAGTTCCTGAATGTTTTGCAACCACTAGCCATTAAGTAACATCACAACCAAAAAAATGAGCATAGAAGATAAAAGCACAAAATGAACTACAAAAGCTTCAAATAGTACAACTACAATAGGGAAAAAAAATTGACTAAACCAAAATGAGAATGAATAGATTCACATCCTTCAATAAATAAAAATTGTGGGTTTAAGACATCAGAATGCAATATATGAAACAAATTTTCAACCAAAGTATAGTACCTTAAGCTGCAGTAACATGTCCAATGACCGATCCCTCAAGTCAAGGCTGAAAAATAATTGCACTTGCTCCAGCCACAAACTACAAAGTACAAACAATTAAAATTCCTATTACAGCGGAACTAAACAAGAGAAACTAGCATGGAAATTAAAATATGGAAACTATTCATGAGATGAATAATGCAACAGGGACCTATTTAAGGATAAAAACTCAGGACTTAGTAGTCCAATGTCCAACATATTCAGAAAGTAAATAGAAGCTATTTATTGGCTCAAGGAAGATTCATCCTAAAGCATCCCGGTAAACATTGATTGGAATTACATGACAAATTGGATTTACATTCATACTTTCATGCCTTGAAACAGCACCCTAGAAACAGGAAGGAGGAGTATTTTCCTTCTTTATACCTAAATGATGTGGGATAATAACCAAGGGATCACCCATTGGCAAATTAAATCATGGGTTCAAGCCCTAAATAACAACCTCTCTAGAAACAGGGCAAAGGTTGCTTACATCCAACATAGACTCTGCATAGAGTGAGTTTGCACACTAGCTCCAACCTTAAACTACTGACTAGATAGCATGTGTTCACTATTCCTACCATTTTTACGCAAAACAAAATCCCTGCATAGACTGTCAAAAAGTTGAGCTAGAAACCTAATAATTCCATTGTCCTATTACTCTGTATATTAAATCATTTAAACTAAAAATTCATATTAACAGGTCTTGTGTGCTTATAATCTGCAATTTAACAATTTAATCATTGCTTTCATGAAACACAATAGTCTTTCAAAGTTTCAGCATCACTTTAGATACTCTACTCTGACAAAAGGTTTCAGAAAAATAGATGGAAAAAGATTATCCAGGACAGGAAACTTACTTATGCTTCCCAATAGCCTTCTTAAGTTCAGAGACTATCACAGGAGATGACACATGAACATTCTGCAATTCAAAACAGAAGAATAGCATAATTTCAATCAGGAAAACAACATGCAAAGGAGACAAGTGCACTTGCAGGGAGAACAGATGTAACTGTAGATGGTCAAGTACTGGGAGGAGGTTAACACCTTGGTGCAATGTCCTAAGTTCCTAACTTCTGCAGGGAAATAGACTAGGAAAGATGGTCTACCTGAGACTGTCTAAGTACTTCCTCAGCATCCTCTAAGTTGTATCTTCTGAGATTAGATGGAACAGAAACTTCCAAGGCTTTCTTAAGCCAAATTACCCCATCAAACAGCACAATACACAACCTACAAGATGCATATATAGTTGGGAAACGGCCAGCAATTTCCAAACTCTTTTCAATTTCCTACAAGATAATAAACATAAGCACAGTATAAACCAGCACAGTCTGAGGAGTTAGGAGCAAAGTATGGAGAAAAGGAGAAATCAAATATGATAGTCCATATGGCTATCTAAATATCTAACCGTTAAGAAATACAACCCATTACCTCAATGGAAGGAACAGTAGAAGAGAAAGAAAGAGCCTTGACACACCACTGGAAAGTAGAGCAGGCACCTTGAAGTTTAGAAATCATATCAAACTCAAAGCCAAGATAGTGAGCAGCTTGTATGGCACTCTCCATTAATGAAATTTGATGTTCAAGTTTTTGACTGAGAGAGCTAAAATTTTGATCACCCATAACATCAACATTCAAAAGGCAATCTGCATCATTCAACAAAGAGCAGGCATCCTGCTTCCATTTCATGCACTTATCAAGGAGTGTCTGAATGAGTGGTTGTTCTCTCAAAGATATCTTCAGAAGCTTTGACTGAGATGCCAACTCCTGCAAAATTACAATGAGTTCAGTTCAGTACACTATACACACGGTTTTTTTTATGTTTAATTCAAAATCTGTAGGCAAGGGCCAACCTTCAGGTCCTCAACTTTATGCAAAAAGCATGGAGTGAATGCTGCGGGTGAATTATCTGTTATAAATGCTCTAGATTTGAGTAGCCAAGACTTGGCCAAGGAAATTGCATCCTTAATATCATCAAGAGATGGTAGAATGACAATCAAATTTTCAGAAGCCCTATCATCAAGTTTGAAAAATTAGAACTCTAAACAGATTTAATAGGAGATAAGCAAGAAGTAAAGCATCCAATAAGCCAGTACCTAATAGCATCCTCGAATTCAGATATATCTGCCTTACTTCCAAGTAAATGCTTTGCTTTTTCTTCCCAAGAAACAGCAATTGCATATATCCCAGAAATATCAATGAAAATATTCTCTTTCTCAATATGCAATCTGACATATATTGGCATATCAAGTTTCAAAATCAGTAATAGTATAAAGTGCAATTATTATTTAAGGGGTATAAACTAGGAAACATACGTGCTAGCCTCCACCATCAGATGCTCAATAAAATCGATAGATGTTTTGCCATGAAGTGCCTGTGTGAATCATATGCACTTTCAGCAATTTAATACACATTGATATACAATTGTATAGGAGACAACTCAGCGCCATGACTGAAAATTAAACTCATCAAGTAAGCATACAATCACTTAATGTCAAGGTGGTGGATTTTATCACCCTGGCCCATAGGCATTTATATCAATGAGGAAGACAACCATTATAGAAAATTTTAAAATCACAAAACTATCAGTGTAAGTGATAAGGGATTAGCATGCATCAGATTTACCTTCAATGCTTTTACCCTGCAGCTAGCCTTTTTTAACTCAATTTCAATATAAGGCAGCTCCTCAACTATTCATAAAATGAAAGAAAATGTTAAAAGTCAATTGATCTCCTTAACATCAAGAATCAACAAAAAGAATGCACCAAGCTAGTGCAAACAGAACTTTATGTGGGAGTGTAATGTGTGATTATCCACACCTTGAATTTTCAGAGAAGATGCATCCCTCTGAATGCAAGTTAACTCGTCAACAACATGTTCCTGATCCTCCCTATCACTGATGTTTACTAGAATGCTCTTAACACGGGATTTCCAAGACACAGCATCTTTATGATATTGTTTCAGAAGTTCAAGCTCCAGAATGTTAACAGTAAAAGCATCCCATTCATTTATAAGTAATTCAAGTTCCTGTACAAGCTAAACATCCAATTAGCATTTCACTTCGTCAAATTGTTTTACAAAGAAAATACGGATATATAATACACAACCTTTAGGCTAATAGAACCTTCCAACATCTTTTTGCACTCAGAGCGACATAGTTCAACTTTTCCAATTAAATCTAATAAAATTTTAACTTCAGGGAGTTCAACTTGAAGATCTGGGATCTGGGAAAAATGATACAAGTATATAAAATCATCAGTACTGTAGAATCAGGATCATGTATGATGTATGGCAGGCAGAGAAGAAAGTTAAGCTGTTACCTCCTCTTGCAATTTGTAGAGAACATCTGCCTCCACTGCAGCAGGAAACTTCTCAGAGATGCACTTTCTAGCAGTGTCTTTCCATGCCTAAGGATCTCAATGATGAATTAGTGTTGTTATACATTAATTAGAATAGTCATAGACTAGAGCTACAATGTAAAGTAGAAAGAAAAAACTGCATCAATACAGAGACAACTATACCTTAACAGAAGACAGTATCCGTATCAAGTTCTCACTTTCTTTTACATAGATAGGCAAACCAAGTATCTTAGATTGCAAGTTATCCAATTCAGCTACCTGAAAATGGCAAATAACAAAGATAGTTAAAGGAATTGGGAAAACGAAGTAAAATGACTAGTCTCATGGCAGAAGAAGACAACACTCAAATAAAAAGAACAGGAAATATATAGATCAGAGATTTAAATAAACTAAAGAACATAGATGGAAGCATAAACTGCAATTATCTTGCTTACAGAAATCTTCGGACATGATGAAAGAACAGAATCAATTTCCTGAATCAGAACTCTAGCTTTTTTCTGGTAATCCTGCACACAGTATATTGAAGAGTAATCAGACAATTCTAAAATCTGAGCACCCAACAGAAGAGCTTGCCATATAACACAAATGAGTATTACCTTCAATTTGAGATAGGCAGAATCAGTGCAAGGGGCAGGACTTAGACTTAGCAAATTGTCAACAAGCTCCATCTGGACCTTTTCAAAATCATGATCACCATTACATGACCATGACTCTAATCTAGAGAGGCAATTTCTTACGTTTTGAGCCCAATTCTGAGATTCAATCAATTTCTTTGCCATTTCTCTGACCTAAACCATGTGGCACAAATACATCATCATTTGATAAAACCAACAAAAATGAGAGAAAAGATAGTTCAATAACACAAAATTGAAGCTCACAGGATCCATTTCATGACCAGCCCACAGAAACTGTTCAGCTTCCTTCAATGCATTGATATAAGCATCACTGGAATATGGACTCTGCAGAATCTTATTACACTTCAAAAGCCATTTGTCAGCAAGCTGCTCATGGTTGACAGAGTTACCTTTAACCTACACTTGGATGAAGTTGTACACGAGTTATATACAGAAATCTTTATGCAATAAACTCAGATAGCACATTTTATATTTTTATCTGCAAACCTTTTATAATAATAGTGTGAAGCTAAGGGCCTGTTCATGTTTGGAGGAAAAAAAAAACACTCCATTTATATAGAAAAATAGAAAAAGAAAATGAAAATGAAAAAATGGAGTTTTTGTTCAAGTGGACTTTGTTTTCCAAAGAGAAACTGGAAAACAAATTTTCAAGTTTTCCAATAAACGGAAAACACAGGTGAATAGTATTCACCCAGGCTTTCCACTCCAGGCTCCAGCTCTTTCTTCTTCTTTTTTTTTCTTTTTCTTTTTCATTTGGAGAACTGTTTTCCATTTGGAGAATGGAAAGGGGGAAAACAGCAGAAAAACAGAATTGGAGAATGGAAAAATTTTGTCCATATTATACAGGCCCTAAAAGTTTTGAATAGGTTGTTTGATCAAATAATCTCGTTCTATTAGCCACTGGCAGTAGTAAATAACACCTTTTTTGATAGTGCAGCAGAATCAATCGAAGATAGAGCCTGGTTTTGAATGTTTTTGGCTGCATCCTCAGAACAATGCTTGTCAGTAAAGAGGACTAGATCACGCAACTCTGCCAGAGTATGACGATAAAGAAGGCAAAGTTTGTTGGCCTTGCATTCACATAGGTGTTCCCAGTGCTACAAAAGAAAATCAATTAGTAACATTTTCACAAAATAATTTAAACTTTAAAGGACAAGAAATTTCATATTGCTTGATTTTAACAAAAACTAGCTAAATCTCAATAGCCTCAATTATGATGAAGATATTTCTTCTAACTTTGACCAATGCCAGCCAAATGGAATTTTTATGTGTTTATTCAAGTAACTTCAAATTCTAAAACATTAATTTGAGACACATGCTTCTAACAATTTCCAGATTAAAATTTAAAACCACATATTCCACCTGGCATACCCAAGATCACTCACCTCAAGGCAAACAAAAGCAGATGGTCTACAGCTGCATGCTACAGCAGAAAGATACAAATATTGTTGGCATATAATGCATGTAGGGTCCTGCAAAGAACATTGTGTAACAGGTCACCAATGTGCTTTAAAAGATCAAAAAACCAAGCAAATCATAAAATAACGAAAGCAAATGGTTTAAATACCTCTTCAGTAGTCACATACTGAGGCTGCTTACGAGGTGACATTGTTGAAGAGTTAACTATGCCATTCCTCCAAAGTCGCTCTCTCCAGGACTTTTCCTTATTATAGACCCTAAGCAGTTCCATTTTTAAGTATGGTGAGACCTTAGTATCCAAATCATTCTGCAAAAAGAAAAAAATTAGTTTGATAATGCAACTGACAACTAAAGAAACAACTGTATTTTCCCATCCATAATAGAAGCACTAGACTAAGAAGAGAAGAATTCCAAAAGGTCCAAGCAGACCTTTGCCACCACACAGAGCAGCTCTTCATGAGATAACACAGCAGCTTTTCGGTAAAGTTGGTACAATTCAGCTCCAAAACCACCATGAGGTAGCCAATCAGCAGGTGCGAAATTGACAGCCTCAGCACAATTTAAGCCTACAATTGCAAATTGTGAAAATGACTTCCAAACCAGTTAGGATTATAGAGTGCATAAACAAGCAATAAGAATACTAAACCTCAAACAATTTAAGAGTGCAATTTAGAACTGCAACTATGACCTTAAAGGCATTTTGCATCAGTGTACATAAAGAATCAACAAGTGCTATAAACCAACTGTTCCAAAGCTTTTAGAGTAATCTATTACCGAAGTTGAAGCCTGAGTGGTAAGATCTGGGGAAGGTAATAATGAAGTTGCCAGGCTCCTGTTAGTTACAAAAGAAATATATAAAGCAAATGCATTGGGATCAGGCAAACTCGCAAGCCTTTGAGAAAGCATCACATTAGTGTTAAAGTGATGTTCACATTAAACTGAATGATAGCATAGTTTGTTGTTTAATTTATTTCAAGATGCAATATAGAAAGCCTAAATACAAAAAAGTTATATGATCTCCATGAAAAAACTTCTATAACACTTTCTAGAAGGGAAGTGAGAACTTTCATGAGTTTCATCTACTTCCCTTTTTTTCTTAAAGTACTCCATAGTCCATAAGGTAGAATTTCATTTTAAAATGTAGTTCAAAGCAGCAAAATGCTGGAGTTCAGATGTATTTCAAATTGTGGTCCATGGTCCAATAGTTGAAACAAAACACCTAAGTGTATATTGTGCACTTGGAAATAGAAGTAAATTGATTCCCACTTCCTGGATACAATCTCACAAATAGGCAATACATTCTATGATTTATCCAATGGGAATAAAGTACTCTGCACAAATTATCCTAAAGTCCAACAACAATATAGCATACCTGCAAGACACTGTAAACAGGGACTCCATTTTCTTGCAGGACACATGGATTCAACATGGTTACAAGCTGAAACAAGAGATCTGGTTGTGCATCAAATAGATCAGGGAGACTATTTCGCATAACCTGCAGAGAAAGGAATTTTCCATTTTTTAAATTTAATGACTCACCTAATCCTTTTTATTAGAACTTTGTATTAAAGAATAAAAGATAAAACTATCAAAATACCTTCTCAAAAGCATGGACTTCACTACCGGGAACACTATACCAGCATTTTGGCTCCCCCCTGAAAATGAAAGAGGAGCAGTGAGTACAATGATAGTGTTGAATATAAAAGTGTTGCAGTGATCCATGTCTTGTGTATATAAATATAGGATCCCTTGTACATATTTTTACATAGAAATAATACAACACTTCTCTACTTTTACAAATTGCTTGAAATCGTGAAAACATAATGCCAAATAGATATACACATATAAGTCACATCCATGCAGACACGCAGAGATAAAAGTGAAAAATAGCATCATAATTTATCAAAATGAGTTAATCCATTTTTTGTCCTAGATTTATATGTGGCAGTATACTTTTAGTGCTTTTTTATTAGAATATCCACCTTTGATCCTAGTATTATTGTGACATGACCATTTTTGATCCTATGTTAACAAAATCATTGATATGACGTTAAATACAAGGGCATTTCGATCTTTTTTTTTACAAAATGGGTTTACCCTCTTTATTTTTATTTTTACTTTTTTGAAAAATCCCTATTTGAAGACTGAAATGCCCTTGTATCTAAGTGCATTTAAACGAATTTGTTGATAAAGGACCATAATGATCATGCCACAATAATACTAGGACCAAAGGGGATGTTTTGATAATAAATTTATTAAAAAAAAAAAGGATTAAAATTGGAATGCCACCTGTTATAAAATATAAACTAAGATTGGGGTGAGGTCACTCAACTGGGCTATAATGCACATGGATCAAACCACACTAAAAGATTGAATCCAACTTATTAGCTAGTCTAACCCAACATGGCCTTATAAACCCATATATTCTCTCTTATTTTATCAATATGGGACTCTTAACACCACCTATAAATCTAGGACCAAAAATGAAATTAACTCTTATCAAAATACATGGCCTTATCTCTTCTTCTTTTTCCTTCTTTGTTACTCAGTATTATTATTATTATTTTAATAGGAAAAGTTGTACACGGTACACTCATAATACATCACTTATCATAGGAAATTGTGTCCATATACAAGAGAAGCAATTCAAAGCAACCTTATCATCACCCACCATTTCTTTGGAGCAAGCAATAGTAAACAGTCAATAGTTTAGCTAACAGGTTAAGTGAAAACCAAAGCTAAAAATGAGAATGGAAAAAGAATATATATGTGTGTGTGTGTGTGTGTGTGTGTGTATGTGTGTGTGTGTGTGTATGTGTGTGTGTGTGGACTCTTTCAAACATGATCAAGCAAACTGCTATTCAAATATTCAATAATTTAATAAAACATCTTTATCAAAAGGTATGCTTATAATTTGCATGCACCCACTGTCAATTTAGCATCTTCCAGGAAATTTGAAAACAAAGCCAAAAAGGAAAAAGATTGAATTTTCAAAGACATAAATTGGACGATACAGTTAAGAATTCACAGAAATAGAAATAACATATGATAGAGCTCTGACAGTGACATGGTCCGAAATCCACATAGATAAGAAAGGGATAGTTCAAAAGCATAAGGGACTATTAACCATCAAATACATGCCTTTTCAATAGTTAAATTCACTCAATAACTGGAATGTCTGAGGGCCAAGGGCTTAAGTATGGCCCATGGGCGATCAACAAAAAACTCTATAATGTTTTTCAGTTACCATAACAGAAAATGGTGAACTATACTTGTTCCCCTGTTCCATACTTGTCATGCTGATCACTGTCCCTCTATCTTATAACCTGTGTTGCCTGCTTCTGAACACTGAATTTTCTCTCATTTTCACAAAGACCAACTTGGTAGTTCCCTTTTAATCTCCCAATTGACCAACCACTATCTTCTCCCGTATTCTAGGGCCATACATGCCCCATACAAGTGTCAATCCTAGTCTCTGTGTTGTTTTTTAGTATTATTCTTTTTTAATCAATATCCAATCAAGTTAAACGAATATCATCCCTATGCACTCCTCCATCCTTGATTATTTTTATGAGATATTCTCAAGGTTTTCGCACACAGATACTGAAAAGTAGTAGAACGCAAACCTAATCACAATATGCCATTGTTATTTTTTAGAGTAGACATCATAGGGTATCATATGAATTGGTATCCAACAACATTAAAGAGAGGTGTTATGCTCAGATTGCCAGATGAACAAAAGCATGAGATAAAACTATCATGAATCACAATACAAAACATCTGTGCTGCATATAAATATTGACTTATCACTAACAGAACAAAAGGATTAGGTTCCATACATTTTAAGAAATTAGCCATACAAGAAATTATACAAAGCTCAAGCAGGATACCAGTGATGATAGTTCATGGAGTAGAAGCAATGGTCTTCAAAATGCCAGCAGAATGAAGAGAATAGCATCCCAATGTAAAGCCAAGGCACCATAACACCAGCAATGTTTTGATGAACAGCTTGTAGCACTGAACCTTGCAACTTGGGTAAGTTATTAAGATTCCATGGGCTAGCACAATACTCATCCCATATTTCAGCTCCTACTGTTGTAGGCCTTTGGTCGGTTCCACGAGGGAATCCACTCCCATAAACAGAAGTGTCCAAGTCATTGCCATAGAGAACATCAACTTCACCTGCTAATCCCTCTACTATTTCCCAAAACTTCTTTTCTAGTTGAACCCGTGAGACAGATGATGATCCAAACCACTTTCTCTTAGCTCGATCATCCACACGCCTAAAAGCTTCCAATGAAAAATCCTTGCCAGGCACAAAACCAAAGCTATCCTTTTCAGAATTTAAGCACTCTAAGCAGTACCAGTTCCCAGGTGGAACTTGTTTTAGAGGTGGTGATAAACAATAAATATGCCAGCCCTTATTGCATCGATCACAGAGAAGCATTACTTCCCCGTGCAGACCACTTTTGCATTGTTCACATATTTGGTCAAACTCTTCCTCCTTTGCTTTGTGCATTTCATGTCTCTCACCCTCAGTATTCTTTCGCCTTCTCTTCGAACTAGAACTTTCAAACTCATGCACACTTTTTCTATCAGGTATAGATCTTCGTTTACAACCCTTATTCCTAACCTTATTCAACTTAGCACAATACTCTTCATAATCATACAAATGTTCAAGGTACAGCTGAGACAAGACATGCTTCGCGCACTCTGTGATCTTCCCACCTGAACGCACAAACCTAAACACTTCCCCCCACTTCTTCTCCTTTGCAACCTTTTCATAGCCTCCAAACCGCTTCACTGCATTAAATAATTTACAGAAATCCAATTCTGCCCCTTCAAACACAACCCTCTTTTTCCCCTTCCTTCCACAGTGCTCCTCTAAAAACCTATTATACTCTAGCTCAAAAGTCTTAGGATCACATGAAGCACAGCGTGCCTGCAGCTGATGAATGGCCTGAGTTTTTGTGGGAAATGTGAATAAATCTCTATCCAACGCAAAAGGGGGTTTCCAGTTCTTGGGAGGTACAATCTTACAGATCCCATACTTCTCAGCCTCTTCCTTGATCTTATATATATACTCTAAAGGGTCCCTGAAATCTTCCTCAGTCGGATAATACACCGGCCCTGGTGGTATATTGAACGACCCACTTCTAGATGCGCTTGTGTTTTGCCCTAACACCCCTTTCTCCACTGCCCTTGGCCTCCCTCTCCCCATCAATATGCACACATCTAATCAACTATTACTTATATATCGTCAAGCATTGATGAACACATGCAAAAGAATACACTGTCTACGTGCACAAATTCTTCAAAAACTATCAATCTTTCTTCCTAAAGTTTCAATCTTTGCTTTCTCAAGAGTTTCTGCAATTTCAATACTTGAACTTCAACCAATTGATCAATGGAAAATAATAATAATAATTTTTTTTAAAAGAAAGGAAAAATAAACTATAAATGTGAAGTCCTTGACGTACCTTGCAGAAGGATTCATGCTCAGATTTTCTCTCTCTGTATCTATCTACTTTAGTATCCTTGTGTCAATATGTCGTATTTGTTTTTTAGAGTAAGGAACTGAAAATAGGAGAGTTTCTCGTTAATGAATTAGGAACTGATTTAGGGGGAGTTCGTTTTTAGGTTTCGCGAAGTAGTTTTTCTTATGGGCCGCAAAATGTATGCATTTACCAAAATGCCAAGCAAACTCTTCTTCGCTCTACTAGATCAAAGAAAAAAAAAAACAAAAAACAAAAAACAAAAAAACAACAACAACAACAACTATATTAAAAAGAGTTCTACTATACATACTCACAAATTCTACTCCCTTAATTCTACTCCATAATGTGACTAAGAGTTATTGATTATTTTTATCATGTGAGTTCACAGAAAAATGTATATATCAAAAACTTGTGAGATGAAGTAAAAATTATGAGTATAAAATGAGAATCCACCAAGTATTTTCCTATTAAAAATTACAAATCTCCTTGTACCTATTTATCCTAAACCATTTGGAAATGGGTGGAGAAAGATGATTACTTAGTAAGGAATTGCTATCCTTTTTTCGATAGGAGAGGTATAACAATGTTAATCTTCATTGGACCTCTATGTGACGCTTCATATCCACCTAAAAAAAAATGCCTAACTTTGTTCAAACAAACTCCCCACAATGGATAACTTGTTGGTAAGAAGGGCGACATACTCACATTTATATGTGTTTTGCTCTAATGAAATCGAAAATACCAAACATGTTTTTGAGGATTGTGTATACGTTCAAAGTTGTTGGTGGGTGTTGACACTAACCAACCAATCATCCCAAATACACATTACTGGTATTTGGAGAGTTAGGAATAACAAACTTTGGAATAGTAAGAACACAACGCTCGACTGTACTGTTGAAGGAGCGAAGCCCATGTTGTTCAATTAGAGGAAGCACATAAGAGCATACTCTCAAGATAGGTGATCATGTTGATCCTCCACATGTGGTTCAAACAAAAAATGGATTTGTTTATATCGTTATCTGATATAGCCATTTAGGCATAATTTTTGGAAACTAATAGTCACAAGGCGATTGGAAATTAGTGGAAACTAAGCAAATAACAAGGGATTGGGTGAATGACCTCAAATAAACTAAACAAATAATTGATAAAAGGAAAAGAGGGATTGGATTGAAGAAACAATCGATTCGATGCCCATTTATAAGGATTAAGAGGAGACAACCTAACTTCGGGTTCTAAAATTGTGAATACCAATTCGGTGGACTAGCACGTCACTTATATGATCCAACGTTAGGCCGCATTGAAATACGAGAATTGTCCCACTTTCATGATGCTACCAATTCCGACAAATAAAGCTCTAGCAACCCATATTTGCTACCAATGGCACCCTTTTGCAATGTCTTAACTCTTAATCCATTTATGATAAAGACATTGGCTTGCAAAGAAACCCCCTCGTGGTTGTTGGCCCGTGGGGTGACCAGCGTGTTATTGCAAATGGACTGTGCTGCTATTTGTCATAATCTTAAGGCACCTCTGTCTGATTTTCGGTCACATATTGGCATTGCAACCACTTATTGCAAGACGAGTTTTTTAGATTACTGTTATATTCGTTTTGTCTCTAGATATTTCGCTGGCGAATACTTTATTCCGTGAAAAAAAACATGAGTAAATATAATTTCAATAATTTCGTGTCTTGGATATATATATATATATATATAATATAATTAAATGTCCGAAAAACCATATATTTTTGTCTACTTGGTTTATTTCGATACAAATAACAGAGCATTAAACCGGCGAGACACGCTAACAGAGGGCTGATCACCGTCCAATTGGCAAGCTGAAATTGAGAAACTGTCCGGCTTTTCCTCTCACAGACTCACACTCTCTCTCCAAGGCAGAAATGGGAAACAGGCGGTTCGCGCAGATTGATACGAGTGATGAAGACGACGAGTTGGTACTGTCACGGTTGTCCCGTTCATCTCACAATGCCGAAGAGAAACGGAAACGCAAGAGAATGAAGCTCGGTGAAGAAGACGAAGAAGAAGAAGAGAAGCAAAATCAGGACAAGAGGAAGGAGACGGAGGATTCAGAGGACGACGTAGAAAAGGAAAAGAAGAGCAGCAGGGATAAGAAGGTGAAGAGCAAAGCAGTGGAGGAGTCGGAGCCGGAGGAGGAGGTTGAGGAGGAAGCGCAGGAAGACGCAAAGCCCATCGGCGATGTCATTAGGGTTAGCGGGAAGGGTCGAGGCCGAAGGAACCACTACAAATCATTCGAATACGATGGGCTCAGCTATGACCTAGTGAGCATTTCTTTTTTTAAATGCGTGATTAATTTGTTTAAGCTGAAAAATGCCTATGTATTTGCGTTGGGGTTATAAGCATTATAATCATCATTAACTGCTGGTTAGGTATTTGATTGTCTTGTATGATTATATTGGAATATTGGAATCTTCCAATATTGGAGTTTTTTTAGGGTTGTGCTGTATGATCTTTGCTGGTGCATTCTAGGACTATTGCACTAGTTTAAATATTGTGGAGAGGCTGAGGATTATATTTCACTCGGTAGTGCAGCTACAGTACTAACTTCAAATTGCTATAATATAATGTGCTCTAGATACAATGAAAAGAATAATTTATATAGTACTTTTCAAGGTCTGCAATTGAATTGTTTTTCATTTTCTTTTTCTATTTACCAGATTGTATGAGTTCCTATTTCCTTTTGTGCTGTTATGCCCTTATTTTGTTATGCTCTACTGTGGTGTAGGAGGACCCAGTGCTGTTAGTTCCTGAGGTGCAAAATCAGAAACCTTATGTTGCTATTATCAAGGTAATTATTGTATTTATGAGATAGTAGAATACTAGAATTTTGGTTTTTATTTTGCTTACTTCTAAGTTTTCTTGATGGCATGTGGAGAATGGAGTTTCTTACCCCTTTTAATTATGCATTTTCAATGAGTACCAATTTATCTGGAGAGTGGAGACCAATGTTATACCAAACAGTGATAAAACATATTCCCCTTTCAAAACCAGAGCTTGCTGGTTGTTTTCTGAGCTCTCTTTTGATCTTATATTGATGAACACTTTTATGCTTGCAGGATATTTCTCAGACTAGCAAAGGAAACATGATGGTCACTGGGCAGTGGTTTTATCGACCTGAGGAAGCAGAGAAAAGGACAGGTGGAAACTGGCAATCACGTGATACAAGGGAGTTGTTCTATAGTTTTCACCGTGATGAGGTGCCTGCTGAGTCTGTTATGCACAAGTGTGTGGTACACTTCATTCCCTTAAACAAGCAGATTCCAAATCGCAAACAACATCCTGGCTTTATTGTTCAAAAAGTCTATGACACTGAACAAAGGAAACTTTTCAAGTTAACAGACAAGGACTATGAAGATAGCAAGCAACATGAGATTGATCTCCTTGTTCAGAAAACTATGTCACGAATTGGTGATCTTCCTGACATTGAGCCTGAGGACCTTTCCACTGTTCATGATGATCAGTTGTTGAAGAGTAAACGCCTTTTGAGGAAAAAGAGCATGCATTTGTTAGATGTTTCTAGAGAGGAAGAAGCACCTACTAGATCTGGTCAATCTCTTAAAGCAGAAACACCTGGAAGTTGTGCCAGTAATGGATCAGAGTACTTCACAATTCTTAAAAACTTTGATGTCCTCACCGGTGCTGATCATCGCAACAAGTGCTTGGAAAAGCTGCTTCAAGCAATTCAGTTCATGTGCAATCCTTGGGATGGTGGGCAGGGTGATGCTAAAGAAAAATGTATTTCTGATGGCAGTGATCCCGATAAAACAAATTCCTCAAAACATGTGAATGGGTCTCAAGATAACTGTTCAAATGTAAGCATTGAGATCTTTTGATTGTTGAGATAATTTTCAGAGTACTGGTATAGTATAAGCATTTCCTTTTGAGATATTAAATCTTTCTCACTCTTTCTATAGGGTGAAGCCAATTTTCATTGGCCAGGCAGTGCAGTTCCTGCTGTAGTTTCTCTTGAGAGAGCTGTACATGATGCACTTTCCTCAGATTTTCAAAAGTACAACCAAAAGATGCGGCAGTTACTCTTTAATCTTAAGGTTGAGAAGTTAGTTTGTGTATCTGTTTCTTATGAAATATAGTTAACATGTATCTATCTTATGGATTACACTTGTGGGTGGATTTACATATTTAATTGCAAATATTCTGCTTTGTGGGAATGATGAGACCTTTTAGTATGAGATAGAGTGGCTTGACTTACCTAGATGTTCATCCTGAGTGTTTTCTTTGCAAGACTTATTTTTATTTATAATCATTGAAATTTGTGTTCTAGTTGTCATTTTACTTTAATGACTCTTTCCCTTTTTATTTTGTGAGCAGAACAATGCACGCTTAGCCCGACGTCTCTTAAATGGGGAGTTGGAAGCATCACAAATATCAAACATGACACCAAATGAATTGAAGGCATGGTTCCTGTTGACATTTATTTATTTTGAATTGCTGTTCTCCGTTTACAGTATATTTATTCTTAGTTTTCCCTTAACTGTTTTTGATCTATTGATATTTCGTTTGATTGATTGAGCATAAGCCATTATAACATTATATGCTGACATTGAACTGCACAAATAGCAAATCCAGCTAACGTTAAATGGGATTCAACGAGTGCATTACATTTTTGGTATCCCGTGGGCTTGTTACACTGATAATATATGGTTTCACTTAAATTGAAAATTAATGTGTAGTTTCTGAAGCTTTAACAATGATATCTACTTATCTAGGTTGTTTGTCTTCTACAAATTTATTTAATTGTTTACACTTGCATAGACTCTCAAATGTTGAGAGTTCTTTAAGAATTTGGGATTTGATATCAGGAGATTATTATACTGTTTCTTATTATAGCATGCAAATCTTAATTGAATTCCAGGAAGGTTTGACTTCAGATGAACTTGCAAGTAGGCAGCCTGAGGAGCAAGAACCCGTGCAGGTTTCTTTTATTTTTGTTCAATTGTATATATTTACTGTTAGAATTGTCTTCCTTGAGCAGTGTGAACATTAGCCTTGGGAGCTGAAATGAACACACTGTAGCCTTGGGAGCTGAAAAGATTATTGGGTAGCTTTGTAGGTTTACTATTTGAGCATCTTTTATGTATATATATATGTGTGTGTATCAGTGTATGGACTATGGAGTATGAAGTATGCAGTGAAGTAATAGATATAGAAATATAAGAATTATAACCATTTCTCCATCCTTGATTATTCATTTAGCTTCTTCCTAACTGGCGGGTGGTGTTATTCTCCACCCGCCAGACCTGTGTTTCTTCCAAATTCAACAAAAATAAAATAGTTTTCTATTTTCTTTTTGAATGTTGAGCTTTGTCATAGGTGTATAGTGGTCAATCACTCAATTGCGCACCCATATGCAATTTAGATTGGGCTCAAATATTGAAATGGCTTCTAAGGTTCACATATTCTTTCCTCCAACCCATCATTATGTGAGAATCTTGTGCATTAGGCTCTGCCTTTTTGTTTGTCCCCCTATTGTTTTTGGTATGTCATAGATTATCAAGTTACTTTTACTTCTTCTTCAACTGCTTTTATTTTTCATTAAGTAGTTGTGTCAAAGGTAGGGTGTGTTTGGTTGGTGGGTTTAGGCATAAGGAATGGGTATAAAAGTGATTGTTAGTGTTTGGTTGATAGGTTTTGAGAATGCTATTATGGGTTTGGAATACCCCATTAATGAGAAAACCCATACCCTTATTAAATAAGGGTTTCATTTCCCTTCCTCATTTCTTCTCCAACTATTAATAATCATTCTCATTCCACCCAACTACCAAACATGCTAAATACTTTCACCAAAACCCATTACCTTTACCAAGTATTTGATACTGATTCCGATTCCGATTCCCATGTGCGAACCAAACGCACCCGTAGATAGTTGTCGTGTAAGATGAGCAAGGAATAATTTGAAGTTGGAAAACTGCAGTATTTGGTGGATATGTGAAGGTTCCTTGTGATGTAGATCAGCTGAATTTCATTTATTTTCTTGTGCATATAATGGATCTATCTGATGAAGTGATATTGTACTAATATTGTACAAAGATCTCAATATCATTTTCTAGCTACCCGATTGCATGGATTATAATTCATATGCTTTCTGCTGCCACAGTTGAGAGAATCTTAACTAGATTGTCCCAGCACATGCTTGCAGATCATTTTGATCCTATGTGTGAATTTTTAATATTAGTAGAAACAAACAGGGTTGGCAGGACAATTATGAAAAATAGTCTTTAATTTGCTTATCTTCTGGTGCAGATGACTGATGCTCGTTGCAGACGATGTAGTGAGAGACAAGTGCGGCTGATAGATATCATTCAAGCTGGACATGGTGATCGCTATCAGGTATTTCTTTTGGTAATAACTATGTTATACTATATTCTTTGGCTGGATCAGGATTACCTGGAATATTGTTGTTTGTTTTATTAGGATCTATGGTGTTCAAATTCATTTTGTTGCAAATGAAATTCTGGTCAAATGAAGTATTTAGGGCTGTTGAGATTGTAAGATATTTAGAGTCTAGTGTTCTTTATAGCTTTATTAGCAAACTGTTCTCCCTTTAATAGGAGTAATCATTTTAGCTTGATTAACATGTTCCTCAGAGGGAAATGAGGGACTGGAAACCATGAGTCGAACAAAGACTTCGGATGTCCCTTCACTTCTAAATGCAAGGGATTCCTTTTTTTTTTTTTTTTTTTTCTTAAACCATTGCAATTACCAGATGCGTACTCTTTCCATTTTTGAGTTTATGGCGTTTTACATAGCTAGCTTTATGGTTTATTTAACATTTCCCGCGAGGGAACTTTCCATTTGCTGACTTGGTTCATTGTAAAGGATTGAAGATTTTGAAGTGTATGTTTGGATCCTTTAGCAGCCCAATTTTGCACTTGCTTCAGTATGAGTATAACATTAAGCTTGATATGCCTAGAATATCCTTCCACTCATCTGTCATTGTTTCAGCTTGAGTGTGGAGCATGTGGTAATACGTGGTATGCTTCAAGAGATGAAGCTGCTACGCTTACAATAGGACCATCAACCACAATGAGTGTTGGCACAGAACCACTGGCCACTGCCAAGTTTGAAGACATTGAGAAGCAGCTGGTGAGCCCCCGCTCGAACGACAGAGGAGCCAGTGATGTCCTTAAGAAATCAACTGAGGTCTACATGCCAATCCTGGATAAACAGAGATCATTCAACAAGACTAAATCTGAAGAGGGCGCTGCTGCTAACAGCGCTGAGTGATCCTTGAAGTTAGACTTGAGAGGATCACTCAGACTTGAGATTTGCTAGACCAGTTCACTCAGTGTACATTAGTTAATCTGATGTAAATATATAAAATTTACGCAGAGAATGATAGGATGCTTAATATTGCTACATTTTGCCAACCACGTGAAGCATGGAGTTTGACATCCTATTTGAAATTTTATTAGATTTTACTTGGACAACTAATTTGGTTAGCTGCCGTAATGTTATGGTATTTAAATTTTAATGGACCATTCTTGGAATTAACTCTATACAACGACAAGTTTGGTTTACATTAAATTTTAAATTTTGGTTGCGTGGCCTGGCCTGGAATCCAAATGGTGTGGTATGATGGTTTTCTTTTTTGAAGGTAAACGTAGCTATTCTATTAATTCATAACATAAAACGTTTACATCAATGATCAATGAAATGGTAAACAATTCTTTACAGACTTAGAAACAATTTTTCTAACTATGCTATAGAAAATTTGAATCGCAGATTGTTTCATAACTAGGAAGCTATGTTTCTTCAAGGAGTTTAAAGCTTCATCAAAAATCTGGGTCTTCGTCATCATTCTTTTTTGCTTGCCCAGGATAAGATCAACACTTGCCGAAACCAAACTAAACGATTTATGCTAATGATAATGAATAGCTCGTGAAAGTAACGAGATGAAAAAAGTCTGTGAAAGTAACGAGAGGAAAACACAATAATAGAGAAAATAAAAAGTGGTAAAGTCAAAGTAGGGTTGGGAGTTCAAGACTACCCAACACAAACCCCAATACCTACCTACTATTATTTTATTCAAAGGGAAAGAAAACGGAAGGAGAAGATCTGTGGCGGTGGTCGGAGGCGGACAGAGCTGCGACGGTGGTCGAGACGAAAGAAGAGCGAGAGCAAACGTAGAAAGTGACCATAACCGCCGGCTCAAAGCTCCGTTAGAGCTCCGGCCGGAGGCAGGCGATGGAAGCCGAAGTTGAGCAGCAGAGAAAGGCTTTTTGTTTTAGAGAGAAAAGGGAGGCGGTGTGGTATGATGGTTAAACTGGACAGACAACACCCAAATGGTGTGGTATGGTGGTTAAACTGGACAGACACCATGCGTGTTGTACCAAACTGGTTGCCTTCTTCGGCGACCAACTCTTTTTTTTTTTTTTTTCTTTTTCTTTTTAATTATTATTATATAAATCACAGACACGCAAGTCCCGTGTCTGTTTGACTACGAAAAATAAAAAAACAAAACAAAACAAAATTATCTGACAAGAAACTCATTTGCCAAATGAGTTTTTCATATTTTTGTTCAGGTTTTAAAAGTTTCATATCTTTTGTCAATTTTGTTTGGTTTGTTCTCATTTCTGTCTTTGACTCGTTAAATTGGAGACCATGCAATCATGCGTTATTGTTGTTAGGTGCTGGATGGTTCAATCCATTAAATTTAACACATTACTATACCAAACAGAGAAGAGAAGAAATTATGATGCATTGAGGGCTTATGGTCTTAATGGGCAAGTCCCAATCCCAACCCAACTCAACTTTCATCACTCTTCACTACATTTTTAAAGGTTGATGGTGGAATGAGTAAATATGTTGATACTCAGTTTAATTAGCTAGAAAACAAATTGGTTGGGCCGGAAGGACTTGGTTTTTAATACAGTAGTGAGTACTTGCTTTGAGTTTTGTTTTGCTTTGCACTCAATCGTCTACGGGACGGGACTTGATAGTGATACATTCATGGTACAAGTTTTTAATAATATTTTATGAAAAAACTTTTTGCACTCACTCTTCCATTTACTCAAGTGTTGTGTATACTCACTTTTTTATTATAGCCAAAAGCAGCATTAACAGCAAAGAAAGAAGGAAAGAAAGAAAATTTATTAGTATTATTATATTATATTTGCAATTTCCCATAAACATAGATAGCAGAAAGAAAAATATATGCAGTGATGATTCCCAGTCCCAGAATTAATAATTGGTTGTCCCCTCAGTCTCAATGAGGGAGGGATTCCCTAATTAATAATTATACCCATTTTTACCCTTGTATTTTTGAATGAATGATGGATGGGAGGGGGGGTTTCACGTGATTTTCCTTGTTGAAGTCTTGAAGAGAAGATGCGTAAAATCAGCCTCCTAAAACGTTGAGTTCAACAAACAAACAAACAAACAACACAGAGTAATATAGAGGGAGCATATGCTGAATGAATGTTGATGAGTCGAGTCGAAGTTGAAGGCCTTTTTAATGGACGGACATTAACTGCAGATTGGAATCTATTTCTCTCTCAATCCTCCCTCCCTCCCTCCCTTGCCTGAATCTTCAAATGTATATATATGCTTATTATATGTGTGTGCTTGCTCACATTCCCACTTCGATCTCTTCCTTATGAAGTAGATACATACCAACACAACACTTAAGTTAGGCAGAGTGTAATACTGGTGTTCTTACATTTGGAGAATATCTTGCTTGGGTGAGTGAGAGTGAGACTTTAGGGGGACCTCAAAAGATTATACTATTAGATTAGAGCAAATGATTGCTTTTGCTTTTCAGGAGCTGTAGTACACTAGTGTTTTTACTTGCTTCTAATGTAAGTGTGCTATGCTGATAATGGTAATGATTTTGATTCATTATTACTGGGACTTTGTGAGATTGTTCATTGTTGTTGGGCTGTAAAAATACATTTTCTTCTCCTAAAAACTATTGGATGATTTGTAGCCCCATAGATTGAGCATTTTAGATCTGTCTTTTCTGACATTCAAAGATTCAATCTTTTGCACTAATTAGTAATTAATGAATCTACTGTACTGTATTATACAACTTATTCTGGGTTTGAGCTCCATTAGCACCCAATTTTCTGCATGCAACCTTGGACAAAATATTTATTCAGATTTTTAGTTTAGCTACTGAAAATTTAATTAATGTTCTGGCATTGTGCGTGCTTTCTTATTCTGGAATTCTTCTTGTTTCTTTGCTTCATTCATCAACTTACATTTTTTTCCCTTTTTTTTCCATGGGTTTAGGGTTTATGAAATTAATTTGACTGCAACAATCTCTTAAGTGAAGAATTATCAGTGCTAACTGCAATGTATGTATTAGGTTTTTGTCAGTGTGAATT
Source organism: Ipomoea triloba (assembly GCF_003576645.1). Lineage (NCBI taxonomy): Eukaryota > Viridiplantae > Streptophyta > Magnoliopsida > Solanales > Convolvulaceae > Ipomoea > Ipomoea triloba. The sequence goes on along the minus strand of NC_044923.1, from coordinate 162,612 downwards.
AATTATATGATGTGTTGATATTTTTGCTTGCTAGGTTGCACATCTTCTGCTGAATAGGCATGGAGTTAGAGTTTGATAAGTACTGTGTAGTGGATGGAAGCCCTACAACTGTTCTTCCAGCTCCACGGCATTGCCCAAAACTTGAAAAGAGAAGATCCAAGAGAAAACAGAAATGTGGAAATGAGAAACTCTGCCTAAATGAAGATTTCACTCAGAATAATTTCCATCACTACCGTAGTGTATCCTGTAAAGATTCTCTGTCTAGGACATCACGTTCAGAATTAGGTAATGAAGTTCTAAGGAGAGGTTCTGCGTATTGTAGTTCCAAAGAGCTTAGGCGCTTCCAGAAAACGGATGCTGGTGAGGAGAGGAGAAAAATTGAATTCTCAAGTGGGTGTATAACAGCTTCTTCATTTGGTATTGTTGATGCTTTGTGTAGTTCAGAGGAGGACAGTTCACAAGTAGAAGAAAACACATCCTCAGTAATGTCGGTGAACTCAGATTTAAGTACTGGAGCATGTAAAAATCTCGATGCACTTTCCTTTAAATCCCCCCCTATCCATCCCATTCCAGAGAAAGGTGCATCACCAGGTAACAGAGAAAACAGATACGAAGGTAATAAGCCAAGGGAAACAGATCATTCTTCTGCTGTTTTTCCCAAGTCATTATCAGCCAAGTTTAGAGTGCCTCATTCGCCTGCTCGATCAGAAAGTGATTGCTCAAGAGCTAGTAGTTCAAAGTCCAGGTTCACTCCAATGAGAAAGATGTTTGAACCATTCAGGAAATCCAAGTCTCAAAGAAGTCCCCTGAGTAATAAATGTATTGAATCAGGCTGGGGGGACTTGGAATGTAGGCTAGCAAGTCTTAATGGTAATAAAGGATCTACGAAACCTTTGCCACCCAATTTTTCAAACACAACTCAGCAATTCAATTGTGGTTCTCTGCCTTCCCGGAAAGGAAGCCACAATTCACTTGCATCACTTTTACCAACTCATTTGCATGGCTTCCTCCAGTTGGACAGAAAACACGGGGTGCCTTTTTTTGAGTTCTCAGTAAACTTCCTTGAAGATGTATTTCTAGCCAAAACATGGAAAGTTGGAAATACTTTAAATTGGGTATATAAATTCTATTCAGTCCGTAACAGAAGGAAGAGCCATGGCAGTGGATGTGGATCAAATGATGGGACTAAAGAATCATCTCTTTTAGTTGGGCAGATGCAAGTCTCGAGCTATTATTTATGTAATAAAGTAAAAAATGCCACAGGAGTCTCTAATAATTATTCTATGGTGATGGAGTTTGTTTTGTATGATACTGCCAAAGCCAATCCAAGAAAAAGTGTGTCCTTTTGGGACAGTTCAAGCCCATCATATGATGTTCCCAATGGTGATGGCAGGGGTCATACTGGTACCCATCCTGTGTTTGCAGCTGAATTGCATGAGCAGCAGCTTGAAATTGCAGCCATTGTGATACAAGTGCCAGTAGTTCAAAAGAGAGAGAGTTTGGAATTCAAAAGTGGGTTTAAGAATGACCAGTCGACTCTGTTGGGCTTCCCTTTCTTTGAAGGGGCTCATGGTAATGTGAACCCTTCAAGGGTGGCTGCAGTGATCCCTTCTGGTAACCATAGTTTGCCAACAACTGAAAGTCGTGGCCCTTCTCCATTGCTAGATAGATGGCGTTCTGGTGGAGGCTGTGATTGTGGTGGGTGGGACATGGCATGTCCCCTAAATGTATTTTACAATCTAAATATACAGAGTGCTGCTGACTGCCCACTCATAGACAATGAAAAACCGCTACAACTATTTATTCAGGTACTCAATAAATATTCTAGTCTATATATAATTAATTATATCCTAGACCATATGTTTTAGAATTTTATTTGGTAGCACAACAATTGTGTTTACTTCAATTCACAAATTTTCTCAGTCTGCAATAATTTTAAAGAACAAAGCTGAGTCATTCCTGCCAAAGACACAACAATTGAATATATATATACCACAAATCTGTTTTTTGGTCCAACAAACTGTTAGTTGTGCTTGTGCTCTTCCTTCCACTCTTTTCACTCATAACTTTACATGATCCAAAATATGCCTGCCTGCCTGCACAGGGAAAGAAAGACAAGACGCCAGCATTGAGCGTTAGAATGATGGAAGGTGGGCAATATGGTGTTGATTTCCACTCTCAGTTATCTGCACTACAAGCATTCTCCATTAGTGTTGCTATTTTGCACGCGATGGAAGCAGCCGCCTCGAGTTGTATGGAAAAGGGGGAAGAAGGAAGATCACAAATGCAAGAAGAATCAGGTGGATTGTTGGTTGAGGATGAAGTTAGAAATTCAACCAAAGCAGTGAGAGAGGAAAACAAGAAAGTGCAGCAGCAGCAGCCTAGTTTTGTTTTAAACCCTCCATTTTCTCCAATTGCTCGAGTATAGCCGTGCAGGAGGAGGAGGATATGGGTGGAAGAGAAAACCATCTTCTTCTGCTTCTTCTTCTTTAAGACCATCCATCACACAACACAGTCTTCTGTTCATATTGTTAGTTTGGTAGATTGGAAAATAGTTCATTCATTATTATTATTATGAAATTAAAAGTAGCTACATACTACACCATTCAGTCATTGCATTGCTCCTTTTTGTGATTTATGTTTGCCATAAGTATATGTATATATACCATGTTGGTAAAATGGTGAAAATAAACCACTGCTCACGGCCATGAAACCAAATTTGTAGTGCGTAACTCAACTGTTTGTCGATTGATTTCGGTAAGTAAATTGTTAATGTAATTTTATGTGTTAAAAGGGTTTTGAACCAATTCTTTCACGAGGTTGCACTAATTGCAGATTTTCTTTCTGGTTGAAAAAGCTCCAGAGAGAGAGGGGTTAAAACTTAATAACAGTTTCCAGTTTCCTCTATCTTATACGACGCCGTTTGTCCATTTCCATAATCCTTAAACGGTTAAACCCCTATCCTCAAGCTCAGCTCTGCAACTCCAAAAACCTTGACTTGAGCTCGAGCTCGAGCTCGCTCACACAGAATCAAAATGGCTCTCAGCTTTCTCTCTCTATCACTCTTCCCTTCACCACCGAAATCTCTATCTCTCTCTCTCAGGTCCCCACAGTTGAGGCCTTTTCCTTTCCTCAACCTCCCACTCAGCACCGCCGTCTCCGCAATCGGCCCCGACGGCAAGTACTACCCTACACCATCAGACGATGACCCTCCGGAAGCTCCAGAGGACTCAATGCACGGGGTCAACAGGTTCCAGCAGATACACCGCCAAGCTTCACGAGCAAGGAAGCAGCAGGAGGAGCAGGCCAAGAAAGACCAGTCCATTTTCCTCAACGCCATCGCCGACGTTGAGGACGCGCCCGACGACACTCTCGCTGCCGATCACGAGAGCTCCGGAGATGATTTCTTTGGGGAAATTGACAAAGCCATTGCCTTGAAACGAAAGGAGTTTGTGAAACAAGGCCTCTTGAAGCCCAACCCCAAGAAGGTGCCCCCTCGGACCCGGAGGGAACCCGAATTAGAAGACGTCGAGGAGCTGGAGCCAGAGGAAGTGGTTGATTTGGAGGAAATCAGTGAGCTTCAGGGGCTTACTGAGATATCGGTAGGAGATGAAGAGAGCGAAAAAGAAGAAGAGAGCACTGAGAAGTCGGATGATTTTGAGGAAAGTGATGATATTATGGTAAAAGCCAACTTCTCTGATGATGATTTATCTTCATTTGACATTGATTTCGATGAGCTTGGTAAAACTCGCCCGAGAATTGTGGAACCTAGTTTTAGGATGACTTTAGCTGAGCTTTTAGATGAGAGTAGAGTAGTGCCCATTTCAGTGTATGGGGACTTGGAAGTGGAAATCAGGGGGATTCAGCATGACTCGAGGTTGGTTGAGAGCGGGGATTTATTTGTGTGTTGTGTAGGGAGGAAAACTGATGGGCATTTATATTTATCTGAGGCTGATAAGAGAGGGGCTGTTGCCGTAGTGGCTAGTAAAGAGATTGATATTGAGGAGACATTGGGGTGTAAAGCTTTGGTCATTGTTGAGGACACGAATGTGGTGCTTGCAGTGTTGGCTGCTTCATTTTATAGGCATCCATCTAAGAGTATGTCTGTGATTGGCATCACAGGAACTAATGGAAAGACTACCACCTCATACTTGATAAAGTCAATGTATGAAGCAATGGGGCTGAGGACTGGGATGCTTAGCACTGTGGCTTACTATATTCATGGAGATAATACGTTGGAGTCCCCTAATACAACCCCTGATGCTGTTTTGGTTCAGAAGTTAATGGCTAAGATGTCGCATAATGGGACCGAGGCTTTAGTTATGGAAGCTTCTTCTCATGGATTGGCATTAGGTAGGTGTGATGAGGTTGACTTTGATATTGCCGTTTTCACAAACCTTACTAGAGACCATTTGGATTTCCATGGGACTGAGGAGGAGTATAGGAATGCAAAGGCCAAATTGTTTGCAAGGATGGTTGACCCAGATCGACACCGCAAAATTGTGAATATTGATGACCCAAATGCAGCATTCTTCATCTCACAAGGCAACCCTAGTGTGCCTGTTGTGACCTTTGCAATGGAGAATAAGAAGGCTGATGTTCATCCCTTAAATTTTGAATTGTCTCTCTTTGAGACAACAGTCTTGGTGAATACTCCTCGTGGTATATTGGAGATTTCATCAGGACTGCTTGGGCGCCATAACATCTATAACATACTTGCAGCTGTAGCTGTTGGTATTGCAGTTGGGGCACCTTTGGAGGACATTGTTAAAGGTATTGAAGAGGTTGATGCAGTACCTGGTAGGTGTGAACTGATAGATGAGGAACAAGCTTTTGGAGTGATTGTGGACTATGCTCATACACCCGATGCATTATCTAAACTTCTTGATTATGTTAGAGAGCTCCATCCACGGAGGATTATCACTGGTATGTGTTGTGTACACCTAACTGCCTTCCTTTTATTTTATTTTATTTTTGTTGCTTAATTGTTATGTATTGAGTCCATGACTTTCTAAAAGTGCCTGTCGTACTAATAGGTACTTGAACTTATGTTCACATTAGCCATCGGTAAGTTCCACCCTCTTTGTTTAAAGAGATTGAATGTGACCAAATGCTGACAACTATTCCTTAACTTCACCTGGGAACTAATTATTTTTCTTTGTTATTCTACTTGGTAATTTTATGTGATAATTATTTTGTCTTCATTATCCATATGAATTACTGTCAAATTCTTTTGCTGACAAAGAAGAAACTTGGTTTATTGGTTGAAGTGTTTGGATGTGCTGGTGAGAGTGATAGGGGGAAGAGGCCCATAATGACAAAAATTGCTACGGATAAGAGTGATGTAACTATTCTTACATCTGACAATCCGAAGAATGAAGATCCACGTAAGTATTATTGAATGAAGATAACATGCTTGATACCATATCAGAACTAGTATAGTACTTGAGCCATTTTATTTGGGCGACTAACCTTGACCTTTTCTGCTGGTTTTTCTCATCATTAAAACTATGCACCATTTAAATTAAACTTGGACTTGCTCTATATTTTCTAATTCTGCTCACTTTTTTTTTTCCTTCTAATTTGATGTCGCCGATAAACATCCTAGTGCATACTTTATCTGAATCTGAATTTCCAAATGCACTGTACTTATACTGGCTCATTTCACATATTCACCAGTTGACATCTTGGATGACATGTTAGCTGGTGTAGGATGGACTATGCAGGATTACTTAAAACATGGAGAGAACGATTATTACCCACCTCTCTCTAATGGCCATAGACTCTTCCTTCATGACATTAGACGGGTAGCTGTACGCTGTGCAGTTGCAATGGGCGAGGAAGGTGATATGGTTGTAAGTTCCTTTGAGCCCTTGTTGTTTCTCTTTTTATTAGTACAGTAATAGATGATTCTGACTGTTGATATAGATACGAAGTCGTCATACTTGAGAGTTGAAATTCACGACACTTGGGAGTTGGAAATTTCTAATCCCTGCTTAGTTGATTTCTCTCTGTTAACTTAAAGTTGTGGTTGTCGTCTCTTGTTCATTACTGCAGGTAGTTGCTGGTAAAGGCCATGAAACATACCAAATAGAGGGTGAGAAGGAGGAATTTTTTGATGATCGGGAAGAATGTAGAGAAGCCTTACAGTATGTTGATGAGCTTCACCAAGCTGGGATTGATACAAGTGAATTCCCATGGCGGTATATCTTTTTATCATCTATCTATCTGCTGTACATCTAATAATCTTTATATAATAAACTTTTGGAGCATAATATTTCGTCTTTATGGTATATTTTTAAAACTGACAATTCCTGTCCATACTAGGAGGTAGTCTGTTATTTATGATTTCCTTATTTCTTTCTTAAACTAATTTTACATACATACATACATATATGCTTGCATATTTAAAAAGAACAACTAGATAGATGTATAGACATCAAATTTCTTGGTAAAAGGAAAATTCTACTTACTGTTAATTATAACTAAATCAATCATTGGCTTTGTTTTGTCATACAGGCTGCCTGAGAGCCATTAATATGAGGAGGCATGACAGTTGTGGGTTAATATTTTGACAATAGCTGGAGAGTGAAAGCAAGCTCTACTATGAGAGGAGATGGCGCGGCAGATGTAATTGAATTGGAGCTGCTTGCTCTTAATCTCTTATCGCGGGATCTGCAGAATCATGACTAACAACTATGGAAAGAAGGGGATTTACTTGAGTAAGTGGTTGGTTGTATTCATTTTACATGGTTTGAACTTATTTCCATAGTACGTTTTAAGAAGAGGCTTGTCATGCTGCAAATGTTATTTAGGTTTATGCATCATAATTCTAGACCTATATATATATATAGAATCTAGTTCAAATGAGAATCACTCTCCAGAACCTGTGGACAAATTCAAACCATCCATCTGCAAGATATGATGGTTGTAATATTTATGAAAATAACCTCATCTTTTTTTTTCTCTTCTTCTTTATTTTCATTTTATGTTCTATTCTTGCTTGCAGTTGCAGATTTTCATTTTATGTTCTATTCTTGCTTCCAGTTGCAGATTTAACGATGACGTATTCCTACGGCAGTTTCCCAAATTGAAGAAATGGAAGTTCTTTTGAAGGCAAAAGTCTCTACTCATCCTAATGTTCGATGTTCATACAAAAAACACTTTGGAAGTGAAAAAAGAAAGAAATTTTGGTAGCAATAATTTTATTTTTATAAATATAGAACACAAAGTGGCATTTGGTAAAATCATAAGTACGGAGGCCAAATACGCACGCACTACTAAGCATGCAATTCTATCTATGCGTAAATATATGTTCTAGAGCAGCTAATAAACTTTGTGGGTGACCAACTTACAAGACAAGCAAGCCTGTAGGCACCAAAAATTTGTATGACAGATATTTTTAAGATGGTGAAGGAAACATCACATCAGAGATATTTTCGACAAACTTGAATGTGATTGAGTGGAAGGAATTTATCCATTCTTAATCAAAGGTCAATAGTTTGATTTTTATCTTAAATTTGTTCCACCCACTGGCCACTGTATTCCAAACCAAAAAAAAGGAGATATTTCCGGCAGAGTAGTGAATTTTATATTTCTTGTAGCCATAATGATGTAGGACTAGGAGGAAGTTAGTTTTACTGGCAACATTGCGCTTTTGCTACTCCCTTTCAATTGCATATTCCTACAAACTTGCACCAAGTATCCAACCTGTACAGCTAGTAAGTATTATAGGGCTTCTCCCATCATTCCACATACACACCCCACCTAGAAAGAATATATATATAGAAGCTGTAATGACTGAACCTAGCTAAATGCTTAGCTTACACATCCTGAGCCTGAGGTAATTAATTCTCTTCTCAACAATAATGGAACCCTCCTAAAATTTACACTAACTAGCCAGCCAGCCAGCCAGCCAGCCCCCAACATATGTAAATGAATACTGCTGAACTAGACCTTCCTTCCTTCCTTGGGCCATCTTTCCATCCCATTAAAGCAGGCAGGCGTGCCAAAGAATTGTACCACAGATGGTTTCTTTCAAGTATGGATATCAAAGTAGTAACTAAAAATTGAGGCATTTTGTTTGTAGGCAACCCCAGCCCGTGTAGGAACTGAAAGTTGAAAACTTTGCAATGGAGGCTGCTGGTTGGTATTGACCCTTGGATTTTTTCATTCCCCTCCCTCCAAAGGAAGTTCAGATGTTGTATCATTTCTAGGGAATGCTAATACACCCACCCTATTACTTCTACTCCTTTCCTGTTAGCAGCGATTGTACAACGTCACAAGTAATCCGTTGAAGAAGATTGCATGCATATCAAGTTATACCCTGTTGTTGTGACCAAGAACTGGAGAGCATGAATTTGGGTCTAATAATGGGCTCAATTTCACATGACCTCTCAGCAGCTGTTGAGCCACCCTATCAGCTAATAGTGATTGTCCATCATATGGGCCCCCTTGGGCAGGGTGTCCAAAATGATCTCCACGCAAACCATTTTCAGATGCTGCAAGTGTTTCTCCAAACAAATGAGTTTGAGGAATCCCTCGAAATATGTCGGGTTTAAGATCTTGACAAGCATTTCCATTGGGGTAAAAGCCGCTTTGGGACCTTGGATTTGTTGGTGACTTGGGAGTAAACATTGGAATGGCACCACTGCCACTTGTCAGAGGGGTGGATGTGCCAGATGTGGCCCGGGGGCTTGAAATGGGAGAAGGGGACAGTATTGCGCTCATATGTTGAGGTGATCTTGAATGCAAATGCGGGCTCCCAACTGGAGAAACTGGGCATGATATATTCCTTTGCATAAGAGGGTCACTGAAAAACAAATTTGAATAAGATAGAAAGTGCATTCTAGGCCATACTTCAAGAATGAAAACTCCAAAGTATTATTTTATTATCCTTGTAGACTGCAAACATAGAGAGAGAGAGAGAGAGAGAGACCTTATTCCAGCAACAGATTTTAGATTTCTAGATTGAAGACCAGCTGCTCCTTCTGTCTCCAAGCACGGAGGACTTCTAGAATGCCCAATACCCTAGAAAAGGAATGTGCTTCACCAAATTAATCAAAAAGATAATCTCAAATCCCCCAGACAATTAGGAGTAAGTATCATATTTCAACTGTGAGAAGAAGGAATATATCAAGGAGCAATAAATTTAGGATATTGCCACAATAACATGAAATCAGTATGCCAATAAGCAAATTGGAAAAATGAAAGTTCACTAAAGACAACGATTCATATTTAAGACTTGCTTGAGTGGAAAAGCACTTGTTTAAACAAGAAAAGGGTATAGTACCAACAAATTCCATATTGTATAAAGAGATATTTAAGTGTTCCTTAGAGTAAATAGTCAATTGCCAATTACATGAAACTTTCATTAGTTATTTATCCAGGCTTAAAAGAAATTTACTTGCCATCTTTATTTTTAATTATTATGTACATGCTCATATGTGTAACGCAAATTCCAAATACAGGTAAATATAACAGAGTAAAGGATATGTGACATAATAGTTGCACAAGAAAGGTAACATTGCCAGAGAATGAAAAGCACGGAAGTAATTGATCTCACAGGCTGCAAAACTGGAGAAACTGATTCCCCAGCTCCAGGACTTAGAATGGCTCTTTCTATTGGAGCAACATTTCTGACAAAAGGGTGGTCCAAGAGCTGAGCAGCTGTGGGACGGTGATGTGGGTTTCGTTGCAAACATTGCCTCACAAAATTCTTGCCCTCATCTGAGAGATGGTCAGGGATTGCAGGAAGTTCTTTGCTGTTTCCAATCTTAAACATAGCAGCAACCTATTGAAAAATAAAATGAAAGGGAGGAATAAAACCTAAGCAACAAAAAATCATATAGCAGGTAAATCCACATGCACTCTACAGTAAATCAATTACAACACAATTTTTTGTTCTTATAAAAAATAAAATAAAAAGAGAAGTAACATAATCTTTGGTCCTAACCCCTTCATATTGACTCCAGGGTGGTTTTGTGGTAGCCATTTCCAACACTGTACATCCAAGGCTCCATATGTCAACCGCACGATTGCAACCATTAGCATTTTTTATAACCTGCAAAGTAACCACATAAAACAAATTGTAGCAGCATAGCTTAGTATCATTAAGGCCAGAGCACAATTTAGAATAATGCTAACCTCTGGTGCCATCCAATAAGGACTTCCCTTGAATGACAATGGGCATGACTGCCCAGTTATCTGCAAAATTTAACAAATGAAACAGGTATTAAAAAATACAAATTCAAGAGTTATAGCATACTTAAGGAAGTACTACACACTGATTACCATTTTATTAACCATATTTTTTTTTTCCATTTTGTATGCAAATAGAAACTTCATAGGCCTAAGTTTTACTACTTCCTTTGTGTTCTCTTTCATTTTATTTTCATTGTTAAATTTTCCAAGGCATGTATATGGATGGCTACATCCAAACACAGGATTGTTGCCATAGCACAAACTATGGGTAAATGAATGCTCTGCAAATTATAACTCACAGCATTATGCAGAAGAGTGAGGTTAAGAGGTTATTAGTTATAACCTACCATGACCTGATAGATTTGGCATTTTATATACCTAAAATTCTTGATAATGCGATCATAAGGCACCTAAACCCATATCCTCTGGTGTTCATCCTTTTTCAATCTCAATCATGTATAACATTGTGTTTGAATTCTAGTGGTATAGTTGCTAAGAAAAGTCTTACATGTTTTGCCATCCCAAAATCTGCCAGTTTTACGCGGCCATTAGGATCAACCAATATGTTTGCCCCTTTAATATCTCTAAACAAAATAAAATTACACATTAGCTAAGCTCAATAAATAGAAATAAGAAGTGAATACAAAAGTATTCACAGAATTCAAGGCACAATCCTTCAGAAATAAACCTACCTATGCACTGTACTTTTACCATGCAAATAAGCAAGCCCGGATAGAATCTGCTGAGTGTAACTCCGAATAGCTACTTCACCCAAATGGCCATATTCTTGAAGAATTTTATAGATAGAACCACCAGATACATACTCAAGGTATATATAGAGTTTGTCATCAACCTGTAAAAGAAAGTGAATCACAAAGAGAAGTTGACAATAATCTAATAATGCCCCTTTTTATCTTGATATTAATTATTTGTATGTGCCATGCATTCAAGTTTCACAAACGCATCTGATTCAATTCCCCTTAATTTCAGGTCAGATTAATTTCAGGACAGGTTTTGACTTCAATACATCAACTTGAATTTTGTGTTGCCTGAACATGTCCATTTGACCCCTAGTAGTTGACAGCAGGAGGTGAGTAGTAGCAGTCAGTGTCAGTGTGAAAGATGGAGATGGTGGATGACAGTAGCAATGGTCATAGTAAGTGGAGGGTGACACTGTTTTCCCATTCAAAAAAGAGTTGTTTCAGTTTCTGGAAACTAGAGAATTTTTCATTGCTGAACAGGCCTTCAATTTTTACGAATGCCATAACTTCTGAATGGAATTCTAAAAGATCAACCATGAAAATAAGACCTGAAAATGGAGTACAAGAATCTTACCATTTCAGATCCATAATACCGCACAATATTTGGATGCCGCAAGCGACTTAGTACAGCAATTTCCTGCCAAGAGTAATGGAGTTAATTCTTGTAAAGGTAAATTGTGAACTCAATTATCAGAGTATCACTACTTTCCCCTTTTTCCTTTTGACCCTCATTATCATTGTTCTACTTAAGAAAAGTATATACACAATGGGTTTTCTCTTATGAAATTGTTTATAAAGCATAAGTTTCCTCCAAAAATTAATCTGCAATTGTAGGTTGTTCGTTATAACTCACTTGTCCAAGCTGCTGAGCACTTTCTCTTGACTTAGCATCATCTGAAAATAATGTTACCTCTTTCATCGCACACATCTCACCACTTTCACTGTAACAACCATCAATTTAAAAATTCAGATAAACAACAACTATACAAAACAAACAACATTACATCAACAGAATTGCATCTGTCCTCTTTCCAAGGATGGAGGAAAATATGCAGATCCGACATTTTCTAGATTAAGGAAAATAAGGTATCATTGCTGATTTCAAGTAAACACTCCATGTGTCTTAATTGAAAAAATAGTAAGCTTATTTGAAAAACTAAACTTTCAAAGTAAAAAATGGAAACATTAACTCAATAAATTATAATGAGCAATCATGAATTCTGTCACTTTACCTGTTAAAACCAAGATACACATGTCCAAATGTTCCTCTGCCAAGCAGGCGTCCCTTCTTCCAGCGTGAACCAGGGCTTGGAGGGTTTTCTGTCCTACCTGGACTTCGTGGAATGACAGGAGATGCTCCTGCCGAATATGATGGAGAAAAATGAGGACTAGAAACTGTTATTGGAGGTGGAGGAAGAGGCAGCAGATGACTTGGCTGCTTTCCATCATCAATCCATGTTGTGGAAGACTCTCCAGATGCCTCTCCAGCTCGAGGATGCAGAGGAGTGACTGCACCACTATGTATTCTGGAGCTAGGGCCAGGGCTCGCCATTCTGGGGCTCGGCACTGGAGAACATTCTGGACTACACCTGCTGTGTGGCCAGAAGACCTGCCCAATATCACCTCCAATAGAATTGTGCCCTGAATTCTGACCTGATCCTGGACTCGAACATTGTCCAGATCCTAGAAAAGTTATATCCCCATATGGTTTCCCAGGCCAAAAACCTGAGTTCTTGACATCATGCCCAAATACCCTCATTGGACTTCTTGAAGGACTTGACATTGAGCTATCAGGAGCACTGTAGAAAGCACCATGACGAGGAATCTGTAAATCTAGTACTTGAGATCTTAAAGGCCTCCGCCTGGAGGGTGGAGAAACGGCCTGATTGTTTGACAAAATATTAGCTGACTTTGAAGTTTCTATTGGATTTGTGTTGAATGAAATAGAGGTTTGAACCTTCTGCTTCGCACTACAGGGTTGATAATATTTTTGTCAGGATTTAATCAACAAGGCATACTCCACATTTCTTTGTAAGTGACTAACCTCTTAAAGGATGTGAATAAACATACCTGGAAGGACTATTTATGGAAGTTCTACCCCCATTTTCATAATCAGAAGCTTGAGGGCTCAAAAGATGTGAATCAGTAGGATCGTCAATATCACTGGAACTGTCACAGGAAGCAGTAGCAGTTGGCAAGTCCCTATCAATATCCATAGCATCTTGTCCATGTAGCTCAAGTCTTGGCTCAGGAAGAGGTAAGGTCAACAATGGTTTGAAGGCATACTCAGTAGCTGATTTTGCTGATACATTACTTTCAGGTTCACCATGTTGGATATTAGAGAGGTGAACCACAGGAAGTGGAAGTGGTTGAGCACAGGGCCTGACCGGCCTGTCTACAAAGCTCTGACAACGTGATACTGGTATTGACGTGGATGGGGATGGTGACCTAGAATGCACTCTTGATCGAGAGCCCTTCTCTGAAATATTGTCGCTATGACATCTTTGAGATGATCGTGACTTACCACTGGATTTTTCTGAAGAGCCAATCTTGAATTTCCTATTTATTGTATCGATGAAACTTTCCGTAGTTGTTTTCTTCTTCTCTTCTTTTGATGAAGACCATCCCCACCAGGATCGCATGGTTATGAGAAAATCTAAATGGAAACTGACAAAAGTCAATCTTTATTGTGAAATATTATGGCTTAATCTCTGCCGATAGATACAAACTTCTTGGAGCTAATATAATGAGATCAGTACCAACAAGCTTTATATAGTTTACTCATTAGAGTGGCACAAAATTATCCAGCTAAGCATGTTGGAAGCAACTGATCTGCAGTGCAAAAAGCTCTGTATACCTGCAGCCCTGCAATACATTCTCTAATTAGCCTTTATTGGTCCAAAAAATGAGTAGGTACATTCTCTAATTATCTTTCATTGGTCCAGAAATTGAACACAAATGTTTGCAAGAACCATATTGCCAGAGTCTAGAGGAACAGCCGCTGGCATCTCAAAGGTCTAGCCTCTAAGGCTCAAAGACAGATTCTCTCTTTCAACCAAACAACCCAAACTAATGGATGAGCTCAAGCATCAAAGCAAAGTACAGCACTGAACTAACATGTTCTGCAGATGAGAATCACACTCCACCACAACTACTAACTTTTCTAAATGAAGCCCAAACAGAGTTTGCAAAGTGGAAGCAAAACATAATGATTATCCATTTACATTTTAAGTGAATGAAAGACTTTGAAATTAATTAGCCTTTGATATTTTAGGTCAAAGCAAGCAACTTTAGAGCACTAAAACATTGACAAAAAGATGCAATAAATAAAAGCATATAAGATTTACTTAATTTGCAAATTTCTATTGAAGTAAATATTTTGCAACCTAATTACTAAATAATTTCTTTCTTTAATAATTACTCCTATCTTATTAGAATCGGAGTACGTACAGCACAATCATGTATAATGAAGAAAAAAGGAAGCAAGATAATAACAGCACAAACTGCCCAGGTACTCTCTGCTATGATACCCAAAAACTCAAGAATCGAAGAGTGCCTTTGTAAACAGATCTATAATATTTTTTAAAAAAAAAAAAAAAACAAAACAAAAAAACAAAAAACAAAAAAAAAATCATCCAAACGAAAGCTAAAAATGGCAAATACGCAGATATGCAAGTATATACAAGTTTTTTTTTTCCTTGCAAGTCATAAACAAAGTTAAATTTGTACTCTCTAAGACTTGTTATTGCGAAAATCACATGCTAAGCATGGTCTTATAAGTTAAGATAATTAATGATTTCAATGAACTGATGGTATGATAGAAATCAAAGAGCAGTTTGAACCATAAAGAGCAGTGATTGTAGATATAGCTATACTAAAGTGTATGTATTACAGGAATTGGTGAGTTGAAGTGAAATCTGGGGTGAATTATGGGTGAAAGGCAAAGCCCTAATAATTACTCACCAGGGATTAGCAGATAACCGGAGCTGACACAACCGAAATGAACGAATGTGCTCCACTACAGCTTCAGTTACTGAGAAGATGGAAGTTAAAATGAAGATAGAAAGGGAAGAAGAATAAGAAGGGGGTAAGCGCGTGATATTCGTTTTCTAGAGAGAGAAATTGATGAAAGCGTGCATGGGACCTCACTCAGGTTTGCTAATCACAATTCATGTACATTTTTCTAAATTTTGAATTACAATTCGCTGTCAGATGTTTTGATTGCTTAATACGAGGGGTTATAATTTTTTTTTCCATTCCTTTTCTTCAATAAAATTTGAATTTCATTTTTTTAGTAGATAGTATCAGTTTATAGCTACTTTCTCAACCTATTAAAACACAAAGAGCAGTTGCCTCCACTGAGGTTTGAAGTCACTCATATTATCCAGGTAAAAATTCGGGACACCGAGTGTCACTAGACCACAAGGTCTTTGACTAATATTTATTTTTTTGATACATTAAGTTTCCTTATTTACTAAGATTAATTTTAAACCTTATTGAAACAAGACTTTCAGAGTGATTCTTGAACCATTGAATTAAGTCTGAACCATTTATTTATTTGATCTAAGCAGAATGTTATAAAGTTTCAAACGTGTGTTTAATGATGAAAAGAACAATGATTCTCATTTAGACCAATTTACGTGTGAAAAAATGTGTGTGGTTGGTTGACTTAGCCCAAGTCGTTTACCCCAACCTCAAACCAAGATTTAAGTCCATTGAAAGCTAGCTATCTATCTGATATTGATTTTACAAAGTCAACCATACAGAAAGTCTGAAAGTAAACACTATAGAAAACGACAGAATAAACACGTATAGGTAAATGGATCAATGACTTTTTATACATAGCGCCGCCGTGTAGGTGGGGCGACAGCGGCGGCGGCTATGGATTCATTATGGCCATCCATACGACAGAAATAGGATACATGCAAATATTTTGGCTCCGTCTATTTCATAAAACTATTTTTTATTTTTTATTTTCTAAACTTTTCAATTTTTATAATATCTAAAGAATTGTAGAATGGCCCACTACGGCCCAAATAAAATCCAGCCCAATGGATCCACAAGCAAAATGACCCACACATCCTCTAAGCCCACAATTTTTGTATGTCATTTATTTTTACTACTATAGTACTATCTAGTCTAGTGAAACTAGTTTATAAATCTGGGCTCCTATGACAACCACGATCCGCCAAAGACATTGTGGTCTAGTGGCACCCGATTTACACTCTCACATAGTTACATGGTTGGGAGTGAATTCGAGTCTCAGTTGACTCTTTGCTCCAACTACAATATGCGAATAGAAACTTTGCCATTCACCTTCTCTAAGGATTCTAAGGACTTAGTATTTCAATTTGATCAACACATTTATTTCATTTCATTCTTTATATATGTGTAATAGGTACAAACCCAACATTTGTATTCATTGCATATATAACTACAAAAATTAATGTGATATTTTATTCAATGTAACATTGATTATGCAGAGTGTAGCATGTTTATGTATACAACAGACTAGCAAGTAGCAACACAAACACACAACCAAGGCAATCAAAGCAGCTGCTGCAGATGTTTAGGATCCATCCCATTAGATTATTACATTACATTACATTACAGAGTTGTGCCAAACCTCCACAAATTGTTGGTCCTTCCTAGTTACAAACATTTTGTTTCCCCCAAAGCTCAAGTGGGTTATTCTATTACTGCAACTATCATTTGCTCTCCCCATTGAGTTCTTCCTGAACACCCTATCATCTTCCAATCCATCTCTGCCATTACTAAACCCAACCAAGACTTGTGACCACAGCTCTAAGTTTCCTCCTTTACTGCAGAATACTTGATTTCCATGGCTTTCAATCTTACTCCCAACACCTTCCTTCCTACCACTACTACTATTAGTGCTCACCTTTCTTGTATCACCAAGACAAACCCACATATTCTCCCCATCACCAATCTTCCTCAGATCAGTATAGAACAGCTCCCCCGAAAGCACCCCAACTTTAAACACTGCACACAGACTATCAGAGACTGTAATATCAGAAAAGCAATCTAATTTTTCCTTCATTTCACAAACAGCAACCCCGGACCTCAAATCCCAAAATCTAATGTTCCCAGACACACCAGCAGGCCCGCTGTGCGACCCAGATGCCATCAACAAATTGAGACTGGAAATCCATCTCAACTTTGTAGCTGGAATACCTGAATCTAGCTCAGCGCCAAAGATTTCATAATGCCCAATATCAATGACAGGCTTAAAGTTGTTGTGAAGATCATATACCATAATACAATTTGAGTTTCGCCTGCTGGACTCAAAGCTAGTAAACAAATACTGGTTAGATGATCCAATTGCCTGAACTGTTGAATCCGACCTGGTGACGTTTTCCCTCCAGTTCAAAGTTTCCCTGACAGAACCTCCTTTATCAACATCAATGATCTGCAATCCCGGAAAATCCGTGGCACCTGCTGCCACAATCTTTGGAGACAAAGCCAACAAGGAATCAATGGCAGTGAATTGAGTAAGGATGGTAGATTTTCTCTGCAAAGACCAATCGAAGGAGGTGAGTTTACTAGCATGGGCAACATGAACTGACCCATGCTGGGGGGTTGTAGAGAGTGAAGCAGGTGAATCTCTACCACTCAAAGGCAAAACCATTGACTTTTCAAGATCAAAGGCAGATGGGGGGTCTGACATGGAATTGATGAGGAGCTGCTCTATGCCATAGAATTGGGACTCGAAAACCAAGTCTTGGCTGTCAAAGGCCTTGGCTTTTGATGGAAGATTTCCAGTTCTGAGGAGGGAAAGCAGGATTGAGAAAAGCTCAGGGTCCCTATCAATAAAGGGGATTGTGTGAATATCAGAAGTGGCCAATTTGGAGAAGAGGGATTGCGAACCTGCTTGGTTAAGGGTGGATTTAGTTGTCTGGAAAAGCTGACCACCCACATCTATGGTCACTATGTTAGAAGTCGTTGACTCCTGGCGATGCTTATTTGAGACAAAAGGTAGCGGCATCCTACAACCCAGATCTTTGGATCAAAATCAATAATTCATTCGATTTAGAACTCAAAGCAAGGTAGTGATTTTGAATGTTGATAACTGATGGATGATTTAGAGTTTAGAGGCGTTGGGTGAAACTGTGAAAGAAAGAAAGAAAGAAAGAAAGAAGGTGACTAACTTCCTTCTAGCCGCCAGATTGGACTGACTTCTAGAGGGTGCGAGGGAGGGTCATAGCGTAAATTTTATGGCTACTGAACTGGTTATTCCATTTTTACTCTGCATCAAGCACAAAGTAAGTTTGAGAAATCATTTATTTATGTTACAGATTGAGAAGGCACTTGTGAATATCTATCTAGACTAGATGTGCTACCACTAGCCAGTGTGATTTCAAGGAGAAGACTATTTTATCTCTCTCTCTCTGCGCATCCCTGTCTGCTGTCTACTGAAGTATGCCAAAAAAGACTATTTTATACCCATCTCTTGCTAGCATATGAGCTAGCCCTATTCGCTGATCGCTTTGCAAACGAGATACATGCATTTGAAAAAATATGAAGTAAATAAATCTTCAACATCAAGAAGAAGCAAATCAAGAGGAGAATCAAACAGTCTAGAATTTATCCCCTGAACGACCTGTAGAGCATGTGATTCAATCTGGAAATGAGTATTAGCCTGAGACTTGAGCCAACTCGATCAGGACTTCTCTAAGTCCCATGGCTTCAGCTTCAGATGGCGAGCATACTCCATGGAATGGCCAGAATGTAACAGAGGGACATGAGTTGGTTAGGTGGATCTAAATTAAAGGTCAGACAGACCTCTTTCCTGGAGTATTTGTTTCATGACATATCATTGAGTCAATCAGGAAATAATCCCCAACATCCATAATATACATATTTCTTAATGTCCAAGTGTCTAGCATTCCTAATGTTACACTGAACTGAGCATTCATTCAAAAGAACTATAAATCCCTTAAAATGTTGAGCTCTTAACTAAAATGTGCAGTTTTGTTATATGGAGGATTAAAGTCAGTCAGTCGTGCTGCGAAACTCAACAACCTAAGCTAGCATACTAAGCTCACCTCAGTTACGTTCAGCCATCCTCCTACTTAATAACAAATCAATCGAATGATGCATATTTTCTGGACCTTAACCGATCAGTGTTTGCTTTTGCCTCTTTGTTTTATACTCCATGGACTTATCTTGCTCCTCCACTCTTCTCTTTAGTTCATTTAACTCTTCGTCCCCCACCATGCCACCTAACTTCTTGTTTAACTCGTAAGCTTCACCCAGTCTCTGACGGCATTCTTTGCTAGCTGAATCATGCGAAACAACTGCCACCCAGAAGATGAAAGGATCAGCATCTTATTCACAACACATACACTTGCTCCATCATAGTGTTCTCTAACGAACAATGCAGAAAAAAAGAAGAGCAAACTATGTACAGTCCATGGCATTGCATACCAAAAAAGTGTATTACTACAGTACCCACAATCTCAGAAGCAATTGAATATGCCTCAACCAGATTCCCAGAGACCATTATAGAAACATATATGTAATACAGATGGCTGGCAAAATGACCAACCTGGCTTTGGATAATCTATTCCAATGATGCATTTTGCTTTCCGTTGTATGGATAGTGGAGCAGTCCAGGGCTCATAAATATACTCCTTGGGCATGTCTGCCATTGAAAGGAAATATTAAGGAGAAGAAATTATTTTAGCCAATAAAAGTTAATTACAACCCTTGTATAATACCTTTTAATACGGGGAGAAAATGCCTTATGTAATTCCCATCAGGATCATACTTCTTCCCAAATGTGATTGGAGAATAAATGCGGTGATACTGACAGCAAAGGAGTTGAAATTTTGGGGGATGGAAGAAAAGTGAAAACAACACTTCATTACAGATAACTTATGTAATCATATAGTTATTTACAGATCAAATGAAAGACAAATACCGCTTGACAACAAGAAAATATGATATATATATATTGATAGTTGGAAGCAGAGAATCGTACTTGGTAGAAAAATGAAGAGCAGGACAGCCACATCCAGTTCCCATTGTTGATTGCCCAATCAGAATCAATTAGTAACCTCTCAAATACATCACGTCCTTTTTCCCAATGGATGAACTGCCAGCATAGTAATAGACATAAAATAAAAAAAAAAACAAAAGTCTAAAGGAATACAGATAAAGATAAATGATTACCAGGTCTCCACGAGTCAGAAAGCATGCAACAGAATGCCTAGCCAGATGGTGCATCCAGCCCCACTTCCGAAGCTGTGGCAATAAGAATGAACCAAACAAGGTTGATGATTGTAAGTTGGGTGAAGGAGCAACTTTTGCTTGCACAATCAAAGTAATCTACCCGTAAGATCTAACCTGGACCATTATCGCATCAATCCAAGGAAATCCTGTTCTAGAATCTCTCCAAGCAGCTAGCAATTCATCACTTTCCTTCCAGGGTATCTATTATACAAAAGCAATATATATGCAAACGCACAACGTTGTTGCTTTAAAGATACAAGCCATTATAGTTTGAAAGTGAAATAAACTTGTATCAGAGAAATACATACTACTTGTAGACAACATAAATACTTAATCTTATTATTGTATGCATGACGTGCTTGAGAATTCACTATCTAGGGCTATACATTTTATCATTGGTTTGAACTCTGGATATCTCATGCTACTAAGAGTACTAGGGGATAGTAAAAGTGAGTTCCATGGTAATTTACTAATCACCTGCTTGCAGATTCTATTGCCCCTCATTCGATCAAAATTACGAGTGCCAAAAGCAACTGTGTAGAAGAAATCCCGCCACAACAACTGAAAGAAGTTGAACATGAAATCACACAAGTGTACAAGACCTACAACTACATATTAGCAATCAAAACTGACCTGTCCAAGGAGAGAAACAGGTGGAGATGTATGCTTTTTAACAGTTCTCAGAACTTCCTGAACACATTGGTAGAAATACCTGGAAGAGAGACAGCCAAACTTCCGACAAATTTGAAACAAGAATGGATTAGAATGAACTAGGAAAATGCCAAAGTTTTGCTAATTTTATATGACTCACTTTTAAGTAGGGAGATAAAACAGTTGTGGCTGGCCTTAAAAATGCAGATGGGTTGCCCTTGGGTTTCTCAAAATCTGCTACCCATTCCTGCATTAAGAACAAATACATTCCATAATTCAGCACAACTGAGCAGAAGAAAAAGTACTCATTCATTTGGATAAGGGTAGGAGATTTTCTGATTTCAGAAATGAATGAATGTTAAAATAAAAGAAAAAGATGAAAAACTTTAGTTATAAATGCAGACTTTCAGGCTAACAAGGTGTCTGGCATCATATTGCAGAATTGCTATTCTTTAGCAATAAGATTAGCCCACAGTAACGGTATTGATTGAGCAGTCCAAAGACAAACAGACAAACAGCTTACACACAGGCAGATGCTGATGCCATTTGTCAACGTCTGGAAAAAGGACATTCTAATTCAAGATGGTAACCATAATTATATGCCTTGTGTTTTAAGAAAAACCATCGGTTAATCTAACTTCAGTGTTATGGCATACCTTGTTAGCAATTGACTCTCTCAACCTCCTTAATGCTTCTGATTCACCACCTCTAAAAGGTGTCCTCTCATCCTGCCCAAGAAGCTCTGATTACTACAAATTCTGCCAATTAAAAAGAACTTGAAAAGAAACTAATAATGTCATACCTCACTGCAGTCAACATAGCCAAGTTCTTCAAGTGTTGGGACTGCTGAGACTTGAAGACTCCCCAAGTTCCCAATCGGGGGAAGCGAAGACAGCGATGTTGACAGAGGGGATGAAGCCCAAGATGGTATCCCAGCCAGTTTAAGAAATGATTGGTAAGTAAGAGGTGGTGTTCCTCCATTCTATCCAAACATTTTATGAAAAATTGATGTGAATTTACAGTCAATTAAAGTGTCAGTAACTGAAATGAAATGGGAATGTGATTGTCAATTAACTACTAAATCCTTAGCTACCTTCTGTATAATGTCTGCAGGGTTAAATAGGGTATGACTCACAGGAGTGAAAGTCTCTATTCCAGCAACAGAAGCATAGTTCTACAAAAGAAGAATAAGTTTTTTTGTCACCAAATAAGCACACTATTGTAAATCGTGTAGATGACTGATCACACTAAGAATCTCAGACAGGTGAGAAACAAGTTATTGCTAAAAAGCTCTCACCTTTACTTTATCATCTAATGCTTGGTAATAGGGTTCTGTGTCATACTCAAAGCACAGTTTGCTTATGCTCCACTACAAGTCCAAAAAATCAAACTTTCAATCTTAAATGAAATGAAATTAGTTGAAACTGTAAATTGAAAGTGATTGTCTTTTTTATTTATTACTACGTATTACGGAGCATTTAAGATCACTAACTCCAAACTCATAATTAAAGCAGTTAAAAAAAAAAAAAGTTTACCTCCTTCAAACAGCGAATTAAGACTTGGGTGGGGTCTCCCCTGAGAACTAACAGGCGCGAACCCAGCCTCTTAAGACTAGAGTCGAGATCAACAAGGGTCTCTAGCAAGAAACGGATCCTGTTCAAGCCGGCCCGAGTGGAGCCGGGCGAGAAAGCGGTCGGGTCTGGCTCCATGTAATGGGGGTCAATCACAAAGACCGGGAAGCATTTGGAGGCATTAGCTGCGTGTTGGAGAGCGGGGTTGTCGTGGATACGCAGGCCTTTCCGGAACCACATCAAGGAGCAGGAGTCCGAAGCCATGGCATGGTGCATAGAGGTGCGGAGAGAGAAATGGCGGAAACAGTTGTTTGAAGAGAGAGAGAAACGAAGTCGCATAGAAGCAGGGGAAGTTTCCCGCCTTAAATGCGTCGGTTGAAGACTTGAAGGGCGCATATATAACATTAACATGCGCAGAGCAGAGTGTTCGACGTGGCGAGTCTATCACCGCTACTGTGAGTGATGTCCCTCCGGCGTAATGGTTAGGGAAGGAGGTACGACAGGCTAAAGAGATGCCACGCCGTTAAACTTAACACGGAGTATTAATTAGGATTTTTTTTTTAAACATAACCCCATGACTTATTAAAAGTTAGTTACTTAGTTGGCCTGGAGACTAAATAACTGTCTGCCTATAGCCCTATACTTGATGCTGTTTTATTGTTAATAAGTTTGTGACTTGTGCGGTGGTATCTTTGGGATAAAGACTGGTTTCATAATTTAGAGATGTTTTTGAAATAGATTGTGACAAATAATAATTCACTTGGTAGACAAACTAACGTATGTAGCAATTAGGTTGAGGTCATCGTTATTTACTTTGATTAGAACAGTTGAGTCAGTCAAGTTAGCAACTTGTGAAGCTAGATAGGATTGAGGGCGGGAAACCCAAACCCCTTCTCTTTACCGGCCTCAACATTGGCATTTGTTGGGTAACAGTAAAGCAAAAGGCTCTTAGCCTCCACCATAATTACCTCCTAATTAAGTGGATCACCTTGTGACCACCATGAAGCTGCATGTGATGCAACATGTCCAATACCCCATTTACTTTGCTATTCTTACGCATTTTTTGTGGCTAGTAATTAGAGGAGTTGCTATGTTCATTACTATAAATAGTAACTCCTCCAGTTCAGAAAAACACACCAACAAAATATCTTCTTCTTCTTCTGCTTTGTTACTCACTCCAAGTCTGAGCATAATTCTTTGGTTCAATATTCTGTGTTTGCTTGTCGAGAGCTTACGATACCCTGGTCGTATAAAGCTTTTAAGGCAGTGTTGCACTCAACACGTCACAGAATATATTCTTATTATTTTTCCTATCTAAAATCCAGCCTATATCAAAAGGACTTTCGTCCGACATTGTTATCTTTCCAGTTTGAACGCAACATATATTTACAACAGTTAAAAGCTTTATATACGAAGATAGCAATGTCTGGATCATCCAAGAACGTCGTCGACCTCAATTCCATTGAGCCTTTAACCGGCGGTCTCAACTACAGGCGCTGGTCCGCGAAATTATTAATGCTGTTGGAAGCTCAGGATCTCGACTACGTAATTTACGTGGACCCTGCTAAATTTCAACCGGCTTCTGAAACAGGTGCGTCTAAAACAATAGAACCGGAAAAGCAGGTCGCCTCCAAGGAAACTTCAAGTGTTCCGGATTCCTCATCAACCAAAACCACTCCTGTGACCCAGGAGGCTTGCACCAAATATGAGAAAGACAACAAGAATGCACGAGCAGCTATTCTGCAGCGAATGACCAACGCCCTCTTCGACATATTTTCAAAGCATAGGTCTGCCAAAACTATTTGGGACCTACTGCAACAAAAATATGGTTCGGATGATGCTGGGAGGAGGAAGTACGCTGTCGGTCGTTGGCTAAATTTCAGACTAACTGACTCAAAATCGATAGTAGAACATGTGCATGAATACGAGAACCTGGTGGCTGACATGCTGGCTGAAGGAAGCGAGGTAAACGACACTTTCATTGCTGACTCCTTAATAGAGAAGTTACCCGAGTCCTGGTCAGACTTCAAAAATAAGATGAAACACGAGAGGAAATATCAAACTTTGTAGCACCTAGTCAACAGCTTGAACATAGAAGAGGAGAATCGGCTAATGCTCAGGTCCGAGATTATTCCCGGTAATGTAAAAGCTAACGTAGTAGAAACTAGTGTTCATTTTGACAGGACAAAATCTGGTGGAAATAATAAAAGCGGGAATAAGAATGCCAAATCCCACAACAACAATGGCCCTAAGAACGGCAAGATTCAGAAGAAAGGGAAAGGTGGCGAGTGCTTTGTTTGCGGGAAACGAGGTCATCGTGCAGCTCAATGCTACCACAGGAAAGGGGCAACCTCACAGAACCCAAGCGATGGTGGGTCTAAGCTTAAAAATCAAGCAAACCTACTGGAAAATTCGGAAGACGCTGAAGTAATTGCAGCCGTTATAACGGAGGTCAACATGGTTAGCAATCCAGATGAATGGGTAGTAGATACGGGAGCATCTCGCCACTTTTGCAACGACAAAAGCATGTTTAAGACGTTCAACCCCATCACTGAAGGAGAACAAGTATTCATGGGAAATTCTAGCGTTTCTGAGGTAAGTGGTAAAGGAAAAATAGAGCTTATGCTATATTCTGGGAAAAAGTTAATGTTGCGAGATGTGTTGTATGTCCCTTCCCTCCGTAGAAACTTAATCTCAGGAGCCTTGCTAAACAAGGCTGGAATTAAGTTAGTTTTTGAGTCTAATCGGTTGACAATGACTCTGTGTGGGCAATTTTTGGGGAAGGGATATCTGCGGGGAGGACTATTTGTGTTAGATATCTCTGTAATTAGAAATCCTCCTGCAGTTGAGGGTCCACCGTCGACCATTTATGGTTTTATCCCGAATTGGCATGGCCCGAATAATGATAATAATAATGCCTCCTCTTCTGCTTATATCATTGTTTCCTCTAATGTTTGGCATGGTAGACTAGGATATGTTGGTTTAAATTGCTTTAAAAGACTGAAAAGCATGAATCTATTACCAAACTTGTCTAGTGAATCATATGCTCAATGTGAAACATGTGCTGAAGCTAAATTTGCTAGAAAATCATTCTCCTCTGTAATCCATAATACCTCTTCTGTGCTAGAACTTATTCATTCTGATTTAGCAGATTTTAAAAGCACTGAAAGCCGAGGTGGTAAACGATATTATATTTCATTTATTGATGATTATTCTCGTTTTACAAAGTTCTATCTTCTGAGAACAAAAGACGAAGCTGAACAAAAGTTTTTGGTTTTCAAATCTGAAGTTGAAAATCAGTTAGACAAAAAGATCAAAAGGCTTCGTTCTGATAGAGGAGGAGAATATGAAGTAAAATCTCTTAAATGTTTGTGTGAGTCTTCTGGCATTATCCATGAAGTTACTGCACCTTATACTCCCCAACAGAATGGCATAGCTGAAAGGAAGAATCGCACTCTTAAAGAAATGATTAATGCAATGTTAATTAGTTCAGGTGTTCCTGACTCCCTGTGGGGGGAAGCTGTTCTAACTGCAAACCACATACTGAATAGAGTACCCCATAAAGGGTTTGGATAAACCCCATATGAGTTGTGGAAAGGGCATGCCCCTAACCTCAAATATTTCAAAGTGTGGGGGTGCTTGGCAAAGGTGGGACTCCCGTCCTTTAAAAGGCCTAACTTAGGGCCCAAAACCTTAGATGTTGTATTTGTTGGTTATGCAGAAAACTGCGCGGCCTATAGATTTATGTGTTTAGAAAATCGTTCAATCTGTGAGTCAAGAGATGCTGTCTTCTTTGAACACATCTTTCCTCTACGAAATACTCAAAATTTATATGATGATAATATTCAGAGATATGAACGTGCTCAACTTCCTATGCCTAGTATTGCAGAAGAAATTGATGAGCCTAGAAGAAGCAAAAGACCCAGAACTGAGAAAAGCTTTGGCTCTGACTTCATAACCTATCTGACTGAGATGAAAGATATAAACGAACTGTGTGACCAGTTGGTATGTCAATTGGTGTTAGAAGAAGAGCCAAAGACATTTGAAGATGCTATGCACTCAGTTGATTCCACTTTGTGGAAAGAAGCAATCCAAAGTGAGTTGGACTCTATCAAGTCCAATCATACATGGGAATTGGTAGACCTACCTAAAGGGTGCAAACCAATAGGTTGTAAGTGGATCTTCAAAAGAAAACTGAGACCAGATGGGTCCATAGAGAGATTCAAAGCCAGGCTAGTCGCCAAAGGCTATACCCAGAGATTTGGTGAAGATTACTTTTACACATATTCACCTGTAACAAAAATCTCAACCATTCGAATTTTGTTTGCTTTAGCATCCATGCACAGGTTGATAGTCCATCAAATGGATGTGAAAACGACATTCCTGAACGGTGATCTAGAAGAAGAGATCTACATGGAACAACCTCATGGATGCGTTGCTCCAGGTCAGGAAGAAAAGGTATGCAGACTAAAAAAATCTCTATATGGTCTAAAACAAGCACCAAAACAGTGGTATGAAAAGTTTCATAAAAAAATAATAGAACTGGGTTACACTACTAACCGGTCAGATGCATGCTTGTATACCAAAGAGATTGAGTCAAAAGTTGTGATTATATGCCTCTATGTAGATGACATGCTGATATTCAGTTCAAACATAGAAGCTATTAATGAGACCAAAAGGGTCCTATGTGCTAAATTTGACATGAAGGATTTGGGGGAAGCCGATGTTATACTCGGAGTAAAAGTACTCAGAACCGACAAATGTTACCTTTTGTCACAAAGCCACTATACCGAGAAACTGTTAAAGAAATTCAACAGTTTTGAGGTAACCCCGGCTAAAACCCCTTATGATCCAAGTGTCAAATTATCAAAAGTTGTGGGAGAGAGAGTGTCTCAAGAAGAATATGCAAAAATAATTGGGAGTCTAATGTTCTTGATGAACTATACTAGGCCCGATATTGCATTTGCAGTGAACAAGCTCAGTCGATAAACACACAACCCGAGTAGTTCCCACTGGAGTGCACTGAAACGAGTGCTAAGGTACCTAAGGGGTACTATAGATTGGGGACTTGACTATTCAGGATTCCCAACAGTGATGGAAGGGTTTTGTGATGCAAACTGGGTAAATGACAGTGAAGATGCCAGCTCAACAAGTGGATATGTGTTCACTATGTGTGGTGCTGCTATATCGTGGAAATCGACTAAGCAGTCGTGTATAGCTAGATCAACTATGGAAGCAGAGTTCATAGCCCTAGATCTAGCTAGCCAAGAGGCTGAGTGGCTAAGAAACTTATTGGCAGACGTGCCATTGTTGGGGTGTCCAACACCTGCTGTACCTATACATTGTGATTCCCAAACTGCCATTTGTGTTGCAAAAAATAGTGTCTATAATGGGAATAGAAGACACATAAGAGTCAGACATGAGTCTGTAAGGCAGTTATTATTAAACGGGGTTATCACAATGGAATTTGTGAGGTCTGAGAGGAATATTGTAGATCCTCTCACAAAAGGCTTAAATCGGAAAGCCATCCTTGAAACATCAAGGGAGATGGGCTTAAAACCAATGAGGTAAGAAATTCATGATGGATCCCACTTCGGTGGTCAAACGAAGTCATGGAAAGACTTACACTAAAAGTTGTGGTACCAAGTAACCATGACTTACTCTGTAGCCCTCTGTGGGTGGTCTATGTTGAGATAGACCTGACAGAGTAAAATTCTATACAGAGATAGACACAACAGGGGTTTATGAATAAGTCAAGATTTTGACTGTGCAGAACCTTCAAAATTAGAGTTGAAGTGAACACTTGAGTTCAAAATTTTACTGATCTGAGAGTTCAAGAGTCATCTCACTCTCAAGGAAGGAAATTACTCAGTGGTTTCACGTGTCAGTTCAAGCCATTGGCACTGATATTAACTGTGTGGGGGATTGCTGGGTAACAGTAAAGCAAAAGGCTCTTAGCCTCCACCATAATTACCTCCTAATTAAGTGGATCACCTTGTGACCACCATGAAGCTGCATGTGATGCAACGTGTCCAATACCCCCATTCACTTTGCTATTCTTACGCATTTTTTGTGGCTAGTAATTAGAGGAGTTGCTATGTTCATTACTATAAATAGTAACTCCTCCAGTTCAGAAAAACACACCAACAAAATATCTTCTTCTTCTTCTGCTTTGTTACTCACTCCAAGTCTGAGCATAATTCTTTGGTTCAATATTCTGTGTTTGCTTGTCGAGAGCTTACGATACCCTGGTCGTATAAAGCTTTTAAGGCAGTGTTGCACTCAACACGTCACAGAATATATTCTTATTATTTTTCCTATCTAAAATCCAGCCTATATCAAAAGGACTTTCGTCCGACATTGTTATCTTTCCAGTTTGTACGCAACATATATTTACAACAGCATTATTATGTTTTACCTTTTTAACATATCTTACATCCACCATACCTCTCTTTGATCTTACCCTACCCAACCCTGCCCTTAGCAACATCTCTTTAATTTGTTGTTCCAATTAACCTCCTGCTCCAATCCTTACCACCTTATGTTGCATTTATGTCTTTTTGATCCTTCTTAACGTACGTTTCATTTACGTATAGGTACATAACATACATTTTAACTTGTAAGACCATCAAACTCGATCTTTTCAGAGGCAGAAAGAAAGAAACCATATATATTTGCTTCTGATCTGTAACATGGAATTAATGAAGATCTTAGTAGTAATTAACAGTATACATACAGCACAGATAAACACGTACCTACTTTGACTTGGTATTCTATCACATACAGGCCGGAGGTAGGAATGCAATAATCAGTGAATTCTTGGATGGCGAACACCAACCAACCTGACATCATCAATCACAGGGCCGCACAAAGAGCCAGAATTATCACTCTTCATGTGGTAGAATGAGCTCAAGAACCTAATCCTAGTCCGAGTTGAGACAGCTGTGAAGCGGTGCTTGGCTCGTATGAAGCCGCCCTTTCCCTTGGATTGATAGGGCACTTGAAGGGTGAGCCTCCCAGCAAATGCCTCCACAGCCATTGATCCTTGGCAGGAATTATTGGCATCTCCAACTGAGAACATTAGGTCATACACTTTCCCTGGAATAGTCCTCACTATCTGTACTAGAGCACTTTCCCTTCCTGCAACAAGCTCCATGGCTCTTGTTCCTGATGGAACGAAGAAGTGATTGGAATCTATGTATTTTACAGCCTTTAGAGATTCAATAATCCATGCGGGCAGTGGAGAGTGATCATCCTCAATGTTGGAAGGAATTAGGACTCCCCAAGTTGTTTTGGGAAAGATGTATGGTCCCTCTTCAAAGTCACCATTCTTCAGCATATTGCCTGATTATTATATTGAACATACATATATACATTATACATACATATGATATTTATTATTAGTTACATATATACATTCATATATATCTTGGAGCTAGCTAGCTTAAGATACAGACAGAGAATTAGATAGATTCGATATAGATATATTTACCTCTTAGCCTTCTAGGAGGGTTTAAAAGCTTGAGAGCGACTGAATCAATGATTGGGCCGCAAGAAGGGTCCTTCTCGAGGGCGGGATTGTGGAGCACAATTTGAATTCTATTAGACTCCGCCAAGAAAGCCCAGGAGTAAGTATCAAACCCCGTACTGCTATACATGGTTTGCAATGGCAACATCCCCCAGTCATTTGGCTCAGAATTAGGGGACACTGACACATTCAGACGTTCTTCTTGGGCACAAGTCCTGACAAATGTGAAGGAGAGGGAGTAATAGCCTCCTTTGGTGACCCGAACAGTGGTTGTGATGGATGCATCTTCACCCAGCCTCACTGCATACGAGCCTTGAGGCACAACTAGCACCATGTCACCTTGCTTTTCACCTGATTTTATGTACTCCACGAAACCTGAGATCACCCATTTTGGTATTGCACCAGGATCAATCACTCTGCTGCCTTTCATCTGTGATGGTTTTGGGCCTTGCTCAAAGTCGCCATTTGGCAATAATCCTGCATATATGTATGTTTATTTTAAATTATATGGACACATACATTTTTTCTTTAATTTATTTATTTAGGGTGTGTAAAATGCCCGCAGTACATGAAATAGCAGGCACAGATAGATGAATAATGGTAATTGAATGCCCTCCCGCAAGGATATATCCTTTCGCGTATGCAGCAATGAAGTGTTGCTAGTATATTTAATTTATTCATGTATGGGCGTGCATATATATATTTATAAAATTGTTAGCATATATATATACTGTACCGTCCGTAATGACAGAGTGAGAAATATGAAAGATGCTACAAATAAGCACCGATAGCAGCAGGGTTAGCTTCTTCATCATCATCATCTTCATATATTTTCTGATCTGAGAGGGAGCTGAGGGAGGGTGGAGTTGGATGAATTTCAGAAAGCGTCAATGGAAGGAAGGAGGTTTTATCAAGTGTTGGTTGAGAAAAAGTGCCTGAATTTTGAGGAAATTACAGCAAGAACCACCCCGGCCAGGCCAGGCCATATATAGTTTAGTAGAAGCTGGGAATGAAGCTACCCATTGCATGTGCAATCGTAGCTCAACAACAGGAGGTAATTAAACTCCGTCATCCCCCAACATAACCGGATTTTTAAATAAAAATATTCTTGCATTGTATGCGCGCGATGTGCATGTAGATTAAATTATATATATTTACACATTTTAATTTTTGAAAATATTTGATTTTTTTGGTAGTTAAGAGGTGGATTGGGGACTAGGGGGAACATTTTGAAAACGAATTGAAGCAACAATAAATTAAAATGAATTGAGAGTCAAAGGGGAGCTGAGGTGTGAACTAGGGTAGGTTGAACCACGGCCATGTCCATGCATACAAGTCAGTCCATATACTCCCTCCTGCACGGGATTTTTTGACGAACGAATAAGGAATTAATTAGTAGCATCAAAGTTAGTGTCTTCACTTCTTTTTTTCTTTTAGTTTAATTAATATTTGCTCATATGGGTCGGCAATAATTGGCATATGTATGCTAGTTTAATACGATAGTCGATAGGACATGTGCAGGCTGCACAAAAGATGGTATGTATAGTATATGCATGCCTGCCTGCTTATAACTCAATGCTTGTGTTATATATGCAACAACTCATTAATTTATCCACCTATCTATATGGGTTTAATTTTACTTATTGTGTGATATATATATTCAAAAAGAAAATAAATAAATAAAATGTTACGTGGCACCCGGTTGCACCCACATACATTTTTTGATTGAATATATTAAAATGTTTCATATAAGCAAGGAGTATAAAATGGTGTAGAAAGTGTGAGTACAATATGTGTAGTAAGCACTGATGGGTAAGGAGAAATTAAATACTTGGAAGAAGAGGACGACCAGTCTGGAATGACTTAAGACAACAAGACCACACTTAATAAAGACCAACTATAAGTAGGAGTCGGTCTCGATGTGGAGTGGGTCAACCGATCGAAGGTTGATCGGCCCCCATGGGTGAATGAGTGGAAGAGATTACATGAAGAGGAGAAATGGGAGAAGGAAGAAAGAGTTGGTCCGGATGCGGAGCAGGTCGACCGAGCGGAGATCGATATGCCTTTACGAGTATGATGCCTTTGTCTTGTAACACGTTTTTCACCCCATTCCTTAACCTTTTTGATAACATAATGCTTGTAATTAAGTTGGAATCTATGACTTGTTTGTGTGAATTGTTTTTCTTTAGATAAAATGTTGAAACGAGTCATTCGGAAGTCTTTTGGAGCATAAAGGAACGATTTTAGAGGTCGAGAGGAGTGCACGCAAGAAGATCCGATGAAGAAGGCGAAAAATGGACTGAAAAGCCATCCATACGGCCTCCCATACGGCCGTATGGATGGCCTTATGGCCTCGATCAGCGAAGGAGTGAAACGCCCTACCATACGGCCTCTCATACGGCCGTATGGTAGGCCGTTTGCTCGATACTCTGCACAGTATAAAACCTGTTTTTATGCATTTTGTGAGGGGATCCCGAACCCTAGCTAGTTTAGACTCTCTCTCTAATATTTTCATTAGCCATTTTTAGCTTAGAATAGCTTAGATCGACATTGTAGAACACTTGGCAAGCATCTTTTGGTGGTTTTGGAAGGGATTCCAATAACATCTCTCCATCATTAATAGTAAAACTCTTACTTCCTCTTCTTCAAGTGTTTTTACATTTATTGCATGTTTATGTTTTCCTTGTTGAATCTTGCTATGTTTACCTTAAATATGAGTGAGTAGTCTTTCGTATGGGTTAGATTTGGCGTTTATTGCTCTTATTGATGCTAGTTAGATGATTATTGCATAAAGGGGATGAACACCCATTTAGGGTTCTTGAGTTTGAGTTGGATTTTGATCTTATCTTTCAATGATTAGTTGCGCAATGATTGTTGTTTGTCTT